>NC_032009.1:12435843-12437455 GCF_001865875.1 Lupinus angustifolius | reverse complement strand
AGTCTAAGAAAGCTTACATCGTATGGGATGTACCTGAGGAGGAAACGCCATCAAGCACCTCTAGTGAGGAGGATTCAGCAAAGCTATGTTTGATGGCTAGATCTGACAACGATGGGAATTCAAGCACACACGAAGATAATCATGAGGTATATTCTGACACCTCATCCACTTCTGATGACTCACCTCCTTATGATGTTTTATATGAGGCTTATGTGGAGTTACATGAGGAACTAAAGAAATTGGCTAGGATAAACGTTGATAGAAAAAGGGTAATCCTCATAAATGAACAAAAAATCAGCAAACTTCAAAAATAATTAGATGAATTAAAATTAGAAAATGAGACATTAGACCTCATCTATTCTTGTAGTACATATAACTGCTCTGAAAATAATTTATGTCAAAAACCTGTCTGTGAGACTTGCGAGACTTTGCAAGAAGAAAATTTTAAACTTAAAGAAAAACTCCCACCTCTCACAAACAGTCAACAACAATTAGACACTATGCTAAGTCAAACAAGAAACGTTGGTGATCATACAGGACTAGGTTATACTCGCCCTACTAGGAACAAAAGACCATATAGAAAACCTGTAGCTCGTCCTAAAAATAAATATCACAAGCACACACCTACATGTTTTTACTGCAATACATATGGTCATACCTCATATTCATGTAACATCAGAAAGTATGGTATACCTAGCGGCATTTATATATAGATAAAGAAGGGAGATGTCTCCCCGATTACTAACAGAAAAGGACCTAATATCAATTGGGTACCTGAGAAAGGCAAGTGATCTTTTTGCAGGTATGTCTTCGAACACAAGGTCAGAAATGGAACCTAGACAGTGGGTGTTCGAGACACATGACAGGTGACAGATCAAACTTCCTGGATCTTTCACTTAAAGGTAAATGATACGTCATGTACGGAGACAACAACAAAGGAAAAATCCTTGGCACCGGAACAGTTGGTAACTCATCTAAAACTCTTATTGAAAATGTTCTTTATGTTGAAGGATTAGAACATAACCTCTTGAGCATAAGCCAACTTTGTGACAAAGGTAACCGCATATCTTTCGATTCTAATTGTTGTATTATTTGTGACATTTTTCTAATAATGTTAAATTTGTGGGTCATCGTATAAATAATATTTACATGGTTAATTTGGATGATGTCACTACATTATTTTCAAAATGCTTTATTTCTAAAGAAGATGACATCTGGCTTTGGCACAGACGCGTTGCACATATCCATGTAAAACATATAGATAAATTATCATCAAACGAACTAGTTGAGGGGCTACCAAAACTAAATTTTAAAACCAAAGAGATTGGTGACACTTGTCAAAAGTGCAAACAAATCAAAAACTCTTTTAAAAAGAAAAATGTGATCTCCACTTCAAGGCCCTTGGAGTTACTCCATATGGACTTGTTTGGACCATCACAAATCATGAGCTTTGGTGGTAGCTACTATGCCCTAGTTATTGTTGATGATTTCTCCCAATTTACATGGACATTATTTCTATCTGCAAAAAGCGATGCGTTCAAATCTTTTAAAAATCTTGCCAAGCAAATCCAAAACCAACATAACCTGAAAATAGTATATATATGCAGTGATC
>NC_032009.1:12435250-12435743 GCF_001865875.1 Lupinus angustifolius | reverse complement strand
ATCTTGTCTCCTCAAGAATTTGTTAATATTTAGTTTTATGTTTATTGTTACTTGTTTATATTCACTTCAATCCAAAAAACCATCAAAATATGTTTAAACCATAATTTGTGCTTTGCCATGTTTACATGATTTATTTTATTAGGCAATTCATTGTGGTTCGACATAACCCTATACTATACTACAATTGAATATGGAAAGAGGTATAAATTGTAAAATAATAAAGTGTTATCAATAAATTTATTTGTTGAAAACACCTTTTAATATACAAAAGTGATGAACTAACTTACTAACTTTTATTTATTGTGATTTACTTTCCGCATTTTATTCTTTAATACCAATCTTCCTTAAGGAAGAAGTTTGGTTTGTTAATAAAATGAACCCGAAAGGGAGTAAATAAATAAAAGGTCACTAAATTTATTATTCTTTTGTTCTTTATTTATTTATTTATTTGTATCTAACAACTAACTATTCATCACTTTTATATATTAGAATA
>NC_032009.1:12420499-12435150 GCF_001865875.1 Lupinus angustifolius | reverse complement strand
TTCTAACAAAGCCGAGATGGGGCAAAAAAGGAATGACTTATTCACATGATTATTAAGAAAGTAAGTTGTAACTGGAATAGTATTGAAACCATTATACCGGTGTTGAAATTTATTTCAACAAAGCCGAGATGGTGAACAAAGAATAAAACCGAGTTCTCTTACTTACAAAAGGAACATAACGAAAATGAGAGTATTAATCTTTCAACAAATTGACACTGTTGTCAGGACGATTTGTTGAGAGAAGAAAACTCCCAACTAAAATAAACACTGAACAACGCTTTCAACAGTGCACGTAGTGCCAAATAAGGTATGATTTCACTTAATGCTCATTAATTCTTAATTATTATATGTTTTGATCTATAACTGATATGTTTTGCACTAAATATTCCAGGGTAGTGAAGTTTCCGCACCACACTCTACAACCCATGAAAAGGAGTAAATGACATCTCATGCTCCCCAACAAGTATCGAAAAAGGAAAAACATGGACTTCTAAGCATCGCATGAAAAAGTTGATGAAGCAAAAATCGTTAGGGGATGTCAGCTCCAAAGAATCGCATATACCCTTATGCACTCAGGTTTTCAGGCATGTACAAAGTTTGGGTACATGTGGACTAATCATTGTACCACTTCCTTTTGAGGTGTTCAAGCTTGAATTCCAAGAATACATTGGCATCAATGAAGTCAAGGATGTCTACGAATATGCATGGATAGGTGCAAGTGTTGTATGTCTATATGTGAGGTAAATTATGTTTTCTTAATATTTCACTTTTGCATTTAATCACTATTGACGTTATAATTAACTAAAATTTGTGTTATATATATTAGGTACTTGTATTACAACCTTATCAAGAAAGATAAGAAGAAGGTGATATTTTTATCTCCACATTCCACTGTGGCGCCAAGCAGTGGCATCACTAAGAACGTAGAGGATCAAACAAATTATGTTGCAGATATTATGATCCAAAATAAAGATTCTGCAGATTTACTCCTAGCACCTTTTAATCTTGTTCAACATTTTGTATATGTTTGCCTTTGTATTATGTGCTTAACATTTCATAACCGTATGCATATGTTTTGTTAGGCAACATTGGCTTCTGGTTGTCATTAATCAGATCGATGAGCAAATATACTATTTTGACTCATTGAAACTTGGCGATCCGAACAAGTACACCATTATGAAAGAAATCTTCACTAACTGAGTGGACTATTCATTTAGTTGTTTAGTAATTAAGTACAAGTTCTATTGTTTAGTAATTAACTACATTTTTTGTTGTTTAGGAGGCTGCAAATTTCGAAAGCCCATAATGTTCATCCTAAATATTCATCAAACAACATCAAATGGATTCATGTAAAGGTATTGACACAAATCATCTCGAAAAATTATATATATATATATGTATTAATTATATTTCAGTGAAGGTTGTACGTATATGCTTACTTGATTATAATTATAGACCCCATGCTAAACCAACAACAAAGATTGCGGCAATTATATGCTGAACTACAAGAAGGAGATTATTCAGCAGTGGTTAGCTCCAGTCCAATTTAGCTATTATGATGTAATCAGTGTTATGTTGTGGTATATATGTAGTTGTGAGAATTTTTTTCTATTTTGGTGTTCAATATATGTATCTATTTTGTAGAATAATGTGTTTTGTAGCTTGATGTATGTATATGTTCATTTATGCTTGGTGTTGTTTTGGATGTGTTTTGGTGTTGTGCTACATGTTTGTGCTTAACCATGTAGAATTAGGAATCAATATATACTACAATGCATATTTAAGTATGCGTTCTTGAAGTGTCATATACGACATCACATATTTAAGATGACGATGTTAATTACATATCTTCAACAACACAACCTTAAATATGCGCTATTGTATACCTAATGTTCATGACAATTGTGCATCTATCATACATCAACGTCACCTTAAATGTGTGCTGCTGTATACTATATCACTATCAGGTTTGAATTAGTTGTTATTATTTCCTCTACAACAGTGCCACCTTACGTTTGCGCTGTTAGTTACATCTCTTCAACAACGCCACCTTAAAGATGCGTTGTTGTATAGCTATATCACTACCAGGTTTAATTAGTCTCGTCAACAACGCATATTTAAGGTCGCGCTGTTAATTACATCTCTACAACAGCGCAATCTTAAATATGCGATGTTGAAGACTTCGACCATACCCTAAAAAACATAAAACTTTCCCGCACTCACACACATTCTCTATAATACCAAAACTCACTTATGCAGTAGTGAAACTCATTTACTCTCAAAATCATTCAACACTGAAAATTATTTACTCTCAAAATCACTCTACCTCAAAATCATCCAACACCGAAAATCATTTACTTTCATAATCATTGTACCTCAAAATCATTCAACACCAAAAATTACCACTCATTCAACATCGAAAATCATCACTCGTTCAATACCGAAAATCATCACTCGTTCAACACCGAAAGTGAGTTTTCTTTATAAATATTTTACCTTATTTCATATATTGAGTTTGATTTCACCTTATTGCATTAGTTTTTCTTAATGTCCGAATTGATTTCACCTTATTACATGAGTTTTTCTTAATGTCCGAATTGATTTCACCTTATTTTACTCATTTAGCTTGTATTGAGTTAAAGTTTCCTTTTTGAACTTATTACATTAGTTAAAATGCAATGTATCCCTTAGTTACCATTTATGAGGAGAATACATAAAAACTACAGATTAACTTATTAATATTGTTTGTCAATTCCTTTCTTGAAAATGGATGAGGGTCAATCGATTGACAAAGGACTATGAGGATGGAGTCAAATATTGTTTTAGGTTTGCTACTGATAATGCTGAAAACCCGAATAAATTTTTTTGTCCTTGTTTAAAATGTTGTTATTCCAACCGAGTTACTCCTACTGAGTGAAAAGTTCATCTAGTGTGTCACGATATTGATCAGAGTTACACATGTTGGACAAGGCATGGTGAGAAAATAGATGGCATGGATTGTACCGAGACAAATTCATATGAAGTGGATCATTTTGAGGAAATGGCAAACGTTGTCGAAGAGGATCTTTTGGATTGTCCTGAGATGTTTCAACAGTTGATAAGTGATGCTGAGAAACCATTATATGATGGTTGTACTAAATTTACTAGATTAGCAGCAATAGCAAGATTGTATAAGTTGAAATAAGTTAATGGATGGAGTGATAAGAGTTTGATAGACCTACTTGCACTTCTGAAGGATATATTACGGGAGGATAATGTGCTCCATTCTAGAACCTATGATGCTAAACAAATTTTATGGTCTATTGGCATAGACTACAATATGATACATGCTTGTGAAAATCATTACATCTTATTTCTTAACGAGTATGCTTCATTGAAGTTTTGTCCTAAATGTAGTGCAGCACATTATAAGAAGGAAGACTCAATTCCCAAAAAGGTGGTATGATATTTTCCTATCAAATCAAGATTTAAGCGTATGTTCAGCAATGCTAAAGATGCAAATAACTTGACATGGCATGCTGATGAAAGGACTAAAGATGATAAGCTTCGGCATCCTGCAGATTCTCCTTAATGGAAAAAATTGATCATGACTATCCTAATTTTGGTCAAGATTCAAGAAATTTACGTCTTGCATTGTCAACTAATGTGATTAACCCCATAATGTTCAAAGTAGCTCTCACAGTACATGTCCAGTGATGTTGGTGATATATAACCTACCTCCTTCTCTATGCATGAAGCGCAAATATGTGATGTTATCTATGTTAATTTCTAGACCTAAACAACCAGGAAATGACAGAGACATATACTTGGCTCCATTAATTGAAGACTTGAAGCAAATGTGGGAGACATGTATAAATGTATATGATGCGCATAGAGAGGAAAGATTCAACTTGAGGGCTATGTTGTTCAGCATAATCAGTGATTTCCCTACATATGGCAATTTATCATGATATTGTACAAAAGGGCATTTTGCATATCCTGTGTGTGAAGACAATACTCATTCAACACTATAAGAAGAATGTCTTCCTTGGACATCGTAGATTTCTACATTCTGGTCATCACTATCATCGATGGAGAAAAGCATTCGATGAGAACAATAAAGAAGGTCGTTCTCCTTTGTCGTTGACGAGTGACCAATTATTTCAAAAGATAAAGGGTGTAAATAATAACTTTGATAAACCTTTTGCAAAAGAAATTGTCACAAATGGGTGGAATATTTTGTCAATCTTCTTTGAATTGCCATATTGGAGTTCATTATATGTAAGACATTTCCTCGATGTTATGCATATTGAAAAAATGTATTTGAAAGTATCCTTGGTACCTTATCATTGTCCCTGGTAAGACCAAAGATGGCTTGAATGAAAGATTGGATTTGGTTAGCATGGGAATAAGAAAGGAAATGAGACCGATAATGAAGGTAAAACGTACATATCTACTTCCAGCAGCTTATACTTTATCGAGGAAGGAGAAAATAGAATTTTGTAAGTTCCTCGACGATGTTAATGTTCCAGAGGGGTACTCTTCCAACATTCAGAACCTCGTATCAGTGAAAGACCAAAAGTTAAAAGGTCTTAAGTTTCATGATTGTCATGTACTGATGAAGCATTTCTTGTATATAGGCATAAGGTCCATTCTACCTAAAAAGTGCGAGGAACCATAACTAAGATATGCTTCTTCTTCAAGGAAATTTGTAGCAAAGTGATTGACCCTGAGAAATTACCTACATTGCAAAGACAAATTGTTTTGACTTTGTGTGAGTTTGAGATGTATTTCCCACCATCTTTTTTGACATAATGGTCCATCTAAGCATTCATCTTCTTCGAGAGACACAACTATGTGGCCCTTTTTATATGAGATGGATGTACTCTTTTGAGCATTACATGAAGACATTAAAAGGCTATATGAAGAACCGATCAAGACCAGAGAGTTGTATTATTGAGCGATATATTGTTGAAGAAGCTCTTGACTTTCGTACCAGATACCTTGTCGATGGTGATTTCATAGGCATTCCAAAGTCTCGCTATGCGAGAAGAACATTAGGTGAAAGGATTACTGGGAATCAAATACTTACCATATCAAGAACCGAAATGGAGCAAGAACACTTATATGTTTCACATAATGCCGACGAGGTTGAGCCATATGCTGAAAGATACAAGGAGATGCTTAGGAAGTCTAACCCAAGTAGAATGAAAATTGGATTTCCAAAGAGCATAATCGATGTTTCATAAATTGGATAAAAAATCACATTGTTGAGGAGTTGAATACAAATGCACATTCAATTTCCAAAAGATTGAAATTGTTAGCCAATGGTCCAAGTATTCATGTCTTATCCTACACTAGTTAACTAATTAATGGGTTCACATTTTGTACGAAAAAACAAGATGATCAAAGTAAAATGCAAAATAGTGGTGTGACTATTGTTGCTCGTACTTTTCATATGTCATGTGCCAAAGATAGAAACCCGATAAATGCGAGTATGTCATACTTTGGGGTCATTGAACGAATATGGGAATTGGACTACACAATGTTTCAATTGTCGGTTTTTTGGTATGTGGGTTGATAAAACAATGGCTTTCGAGTTGAGAGTTAGGGTTCATGCAAGTGGATATTAATCGGTCAGGATATAAATATGAGCCATTTATTCTAGAATCACAAGCTCAACAAATATTCTATGCTAGTGACCCAGCTGATAAGAAATGATCTATTGTTCTTTTGACAAACAAAATAATCGTCAATAATATTGATGATCAAGAAAATGAAGATATTGATACTGAAGATGGTCCTTTTTTTGGGACTTCACAATTACATGATAGTGGACCAACTAGGGATGATGATTTATATACAAGAGATGATCAAAATGAGGGGCTTTGGGTGAATCAATATATTCCTCCAAACAACGATATTATAAGCAAAAAAATATCAAAGTAAAGGAAAAAGTAGATGCATGTCTTTGTACGTAATTTTATGTACTTTGGCAAAAATAAATGGTGTGAGAATATTGTTTGTAATTTGTACTGCATTGATTTTTATATATAATACAAATTATTTGGATATACATTCACCATATATTATATGGAGTTGGTAGATGCAAGATAAAGGAAAACTAAAATTCATTCACCATATATATATCTATATATATTCTCGCAGAATATATATTAAGTTATGTTTCAACTCTAGTTCTATATTCTTTCTCGATGTTCATCATCTTTAGTAGTATTCATATTTAAGTTTAGAGTAAATAACATTTACACCTCCTAATTTTTAGTGAAATATTCTAAAATTAATAATATCAAATTGCAACGATTATTGTAATTATCATTAGCATCATTTAGAATCAAAATTGTAATTATTAGCATGATTCTAGGATCATGGTTCTATAATATGTACATGTATTTAAACATTCCTAATCTATAGAATAATATATAACATTCAATATCATTTTCTTTCTTGATATCAGAGCAGTTAATCATGACGGATCTTGATCCAACCAAATCAATCATGTCCTCCGCTGTAAACTCAAACCAGAAAATTGAAATTCCTTCAATAATTTCTGTCAAGATGGACAAAGATAACTATCCTCTATAGAAATCGTTTGTCTTACTATTAATTAGAGGATGTAAACTCAATGGCTATTTGCTAAGGACAAAAGAATGTCCAAAACAATTCATTATCACAAATGATACAACCAAGAAATTCAATCCTAACTATGAGGATTGGGAAGCACATGGTCAAGCCCTCTTAGGATGGCTGATGAATTCTATGCACAAGGAACTTTGGGATGAAGCTCAAAGCCTTGCAAGTGCCCACACCAAATCAAAGATCATCTACCTAAAATCAGAATTTCATAACACATGTAAAGGAAATATGAATATGGATCAATACCTTTCTAAGATGAAGAATCTTGCTAAGAAGTTAATAATGGTAGGATCACCCATCTCTAGCAATGATCTGATGATTCAGAAACTAAACGGGTTGGATAATGAATATAATCTAGTGGTAGTTAAATTGTCTGACCAGATCAGTAACAGTTGGGTTGATTTGTAAACCCAATTACTAGCCTTTGAAAGTAGATTGGAGCAACTCAACAACTTCAGTATCCTCAACCTGAATGCATATGCAAACTTTTCTTGCAAAAATGAGTCTAAAGGCAACAAATTTGGATCACGAGACAATTGGAGAGGATTTAACTCTCGAGGTATGAGAGGTGGGAGGGGAAGAGGTAGGATGTCAAAACCAATGAGTCAGGTATGAAACAAAATTGGTCATACTGTAGTACAATGTTATTATCATTTTGATAAGTCCTATATAGGAAAGAATCATTATGTTGAGGGTAAGAAACAAGGGACTCATAGTGCATACATAGCCTCACTTTATCATGGTCAAGACAATGATTAGTATTTTGATAGTGAAGCTAGCAATCATGTGAAACACCAAACTGAAAAAATCCAAGACCTTCGTGAAAACAATGGTAAGGATTCTTTGCTAGTTGGTAATGGTGAGAAATTGAAAGTAATGGCTTCAGGTTCAGCCAAATTAAGTAACCTCCACCTCCATGATGTGTTGTATGTTCCAGAAATGACCAAAAATTTATTGAGTATATCTAAGCTAACTTCTGACAATAATATACCTGTTGAATTTGATGAAAATTGTTGTTGGGGTAAAATCATAGTATACATGAACCTAGAGGGAGATGAATAGATGTAGATGTACAGTATGACTGCATTCTCAGTTTATCACAACAATTATAACACTGAACATAATTATCGATTATTCACACAAGGTAATCAATTATCTCATACAAGGTAATCGATTATGCACAATTTTAATCAATTATCAGTCAAAACATAAATCTTGAACATCTTGTTTTCTTGGTGAAAAAGTTTCACGAAAATGATATGTGTAGATCTAATTGCTCAAGAACAATAAAAAATACTGAATATGCAAATTATACTACAATTCAAGCAATGATAAGCAATCTAAACAATTAAACGAAAAACTGAAAGTGAAGAGTTAAGGGATAGAGAAAATTGTGCCAAGAGATTTTGTTAAACCCTTGTCTTCATCAAAACATAGGCAAAGACATGCTAGTGTTATCCCTGACACTTTGCCCTTTCAATCTCCCCCTTTTGATGATGACAAACACTTCATCAAAATTCTTCAATTGTTAATAGATAATCTTGATGATGATTTTGCTATGATGATTTTGCAGTGAGATTGACTTTCAGAGTTAAAGTAGTTAAAGTGCATTTGAAATGTATTGTCGGAAGCTTGATATAACAACTTGCAAAACTACTATACAAAATCTGCAAAATATATAACACAACAAGCAATCTTTCTCCCCCTTTTGACATTATCAAAATGATAAATGTATTCAATTCTAGTCAAAAGTTAGGAGAGTTATTATGATTAAGACAGACTGAAATTAATCAATTAACCTTGGGTTTTGAACCAATTAATCAGTTGTTAAGAAGCTTGAACAAATTCACAATTTTTTACATCATTTAATCGACTAAGAGTATCTTGTTAATCAATTTAAATGACAACAGATAGCCACAGAGCAGTTTGAATGACAAGAGGAGAGTTATTATGGTTAAGACAGACTGAAATTAATCAATTAACCTTGGGTATGTAACTAATTAACCAATTGTTAAGAAGCTTGAACAAATTCACAATTTTTTACATCATTTAATCGACTAAGAGTATCTTGTTAATCAATTTAAATGACAACAGATAGCCACAGAGCAGTTTGAATGACAAGACGGGTTATGCATAAGCAAATCAAGCATGGAATAATTACGCATTTGATATATTTAATCAGTTTACAATAGACATAATCAGTCAACATAATTACATACACCACTCATGATCAAGATTCATTACAAAAAAGGTGAAGATCTACATGCAACATCATTAATCAAACAAGTATTAAACGCGATAATTTGAAATCATATTCTTCAAAAGCAAAACAATAGATCAGCGTTAGCTATGAGTTATTACAATCCAAATAAAACAGTAAAGCACCACAAAACATAAGATCTCAAGAGGAAACAGGATCAACAAAGTCCATTAGCTAGGAGGACTAAACTAAGGCTCTAAGGGTTCGTATCTAAGGATGAGATGGAGGATTCTGGTTGTCAGGAGTTGACGAGCTACAACCACCCTTGATGAAGACACTCAGCTTGTTGAACTCAGCAATCATTCTTTTATTCTGAGACTCAGTAGCAGATTGAATATGGTTATGCAAGGATTGGTAATGGTTATCAAATTATGAATTCTAACGTTCCTCAAAATGTTCCAAATCCGTATGATATGAATCCTTGAGAGACTGAAAATGGAGGTCTATCCTATTATTGAGACGTTGTTCCATAGCATCAATATTAGCTTGTCCAAACGCGGGTTCTTGTGATGCATGTCCTAAATAATCCCCCTGAGTTGCAGCAAATGGCTCTTGGTTCATGTCTTGATCGTCTTCACCGGAAGGATTAAGGTTGGCATTGTTGAAGTCCTCCTGATATCGCCAAGTGTTACCATACTTGTAGATGCCCATCTTGTGAATTAAACTCTCACTAATCAAGTGATCCTTGTCTGAGCAGTCTGTAACCATAGTATCCTTAATGTCAATGTGAAGGTAGTCAATTATACGGGATATGAAGATACTATATGGAAGTAGCCTTGATTGAGAGACTGAGACGCTATACATGACCATTCAAATTTCATCAGGCCAGTTTATCATGATGTTCTCCTTCACAGCAAACATAAACCTCTCAAATCATTCACGGTAGGTTGTGCATGATTTGTGTTTCTCTGAATCAGTATGTAGGCAATCAAGTAGTGTAGGAGTCGGTTTTCAACGGACAATGACCCAGCTTTGGTCAATTCGCCTTGGACATAAAGTTGAGGTCTACGCAAACATGACTTATACATTTCAACAACATCGAAAGAGTTGTCGTTTGCCCAACCACAATCACTTAGACTAGCACAAGAAAAAGCTAAACCACCCACATTCATAAAAGTTTCTTCGTTAATCTCAAACAGTTTTCCAGCTATCACAGACCAATATTTCCCATCTTTGTATCTAAAATTTGCGTAATACTCCCTAACTAGAGCAAGGTAAATATTACCTTTTAATTCCAAGAAGGGGACATCCCCTTGAGCTTGTAAACCATGACTAAATTTAAAGTTCTGTTCAGCAAGCCACGTTACATTCTCAAAACGGATATAGGTGGGTTTTCTTCCCTGAAATTTTTGCAACCGGGTTTCTTGTAGAACTAGAGAATAATATGGGTCCCTGTGGTTCTGCCTTGGTTGTGGAGGAGGCATTGCTTTTGGAGCATGTGGAGGACGTTGTGCGGTTGTCTTGATTCTCTTTCCACGTCCTTTATCCATAGTAAATGAACACTTAATCTGATGGAGGCTTAAAGGAGGGTTTAGGGATAAACCTAGGGTTAGGTTCTGAATTTATGGAAAAACGAATGCTTGGAATATGGAGATTAGGGAAATGGTTTGAGGAGGGAAAATGCAATGGGGTGATTTGGTTTAGGGCTAGGATTGAGCTTAGGATGATGTTGGACTTGTTCCTCTGAGATTTGAGAGAAAGGGGATGAATGGTGTTTTGAAATAATTCCAGAAACGCTTCTGTTCGAGTTATACTGATGTCCTTAATCAATTAACATCATCTCTCAATCGATTAAATGCATTAGTTTCAACGTTTTGGATGTTTTTAAAGCATGCAAGGATTTCAAACTTAATTGTATGATTTGATGTATAAGATATCACACATATTTAGAGCATTTAAGCACAAAATCATGGATTTATGAGATGGGATCATGAGCATTCGATCATCATTTACAAATCATTAAAGGAGGAGATCATGCAAGGCAAAAAAAAATTAATTGAGATATTTTTCATCAAGAATTCCTAGTTCTCTTCAAAGAACATAGAAAATATCTCGTGAGAGGGTCTTGGTGAAAATATATGCTAGTTGTTTAGTTGTTTCAACAAATTCTAAAACACAGTCACCTTTTTGGACATGATCGCGCAAGAAATGATGCCTTATTTCAATATTCTTAGTTCTAGAATGCAAAAAGGGATTCTTGGAGAGGTTAATGGCACTTGTGTTATCACATTTAATATGGATCTTTTCTAAGATAAGCCCAAAGTCCTTAAGTTGCTGCTTCATCCCAAGGATTTGAGTGCAACACACGCCAGCGGCAATGGATTCCGCTTCAGCGGTGGACAAAGCAACGCACGCTTGCTTTTTGCTGTGCCATGCAACTAGGGAGCTGCCTAATAGGTGACAAGTCCCACTAGTGCTTTTACGATCCAACTTACACCCAACATAGTCGGAATCGAGTAACCTACCAAGGATAGTGAGGCATCCCTAGGATACCATAATCCCATATGAATAGATCCTTTTAGATATCTCGTGATGTGTTTCACAGCAATATAATGTGATTCTTTAGGTAAAGCTTGAAATCTAGCACACATGCAAACACTAAACATAATATCGGGGCGGCTAGCAGTTAAATATAATAATGAGCCGATTATCTCACGATATTTGGTTACCTCAACCGCTTTTCCCTTTTCATCTCTGTCCAAATAACATGCAAATGTCATAGGTGTAGATGCGTCCTTACATTTCTCCATGTCCAACTTCTTCAATAGTTCCTTGCAATACTTCGAGTGATGGATGAAGATGCCACTTTCCATTTGTTTGATTTGAAGTCCAAGAAAGAAGGTCAGCTCACCCATCATCGACATCTCAAACTCCCCCTGCATCAACTCAGAAAACTCCTTACAAAGGATGTCATTAGTAGATCCAAAGATAATATCATCAACATATATTTATACGAGTAAAACATGATTATCATATCTACGGATGAATAGAGTAGTGTCGACCAAACCTCTTTCGAACCCTTTTTCTAGAAGGAACGAACTCAATCTATCGTACCAGGCTTTGGGAGCCTGTTTTAGGCCATATAGGGCCTTCTTGAGTTTATATACATGGTTCGGGTATTTCAAGTTTTCAAACCCAAGTTGTTGGTCTACATACACTTCCTCTTGAATATATCCATTTAAAAAGGTACTTTTAACATCCATTTGAAAAAAATTAAAGTTCATGATTGATGCAAATGACAGGAGCATCCTAATGGCCTCAAGTATGGCTATAGGAGCGTAGGTCTCATCATAATTGATGCCCTCCTCCTGATTGTAGCCTTTGACCACTAGGCGAGCCTTATTTCTAATTATTAAGCCAGACTCATCTAGCTTATTACGGAAGCCCCATCAGGTGCCAATAACGGGATGATCTTTTGGTTTGGGGACCAAGTCCCACACACTATTTCTCTCAAACCGGTATAGCTCTTCTTGCATAGCTATACCCTAGTGTACATCCTCGATGGCTTCATCGATGGTCTTAGGCTCTATTTGAGATACGAATACAACAAAATTACAAAAGTTTCGTAAGGAGCTACGGGTTACCATTCCCGTAGTTATATCACCTAGCACCTTATCGAGTGGATGATCCTTTTTAGTTTTCCACACGATAGGCATTTCCTGATGTTGCTCTATTTCTGTTTGCACTACTTCTTGTTGGATTTCTTCTATGTCCTGGTATGGTACATCTTCAAGTGTACCTGAAATATCATCATAAACGACCTTTCTCTTCTCTTTTGGAGAAGATTCGTCAAAATGGACATGAATATACTCTTCTACTTGCATGGTATATTTATTAAACACACGGTATGCTTTGCTATAAAGTGAATATCCTAAAAATATGCCCTCATCAGCTTTTGAGTCAAATTTTCCTAAATTTCTTTTATCATTATCCAAAATAAAACATTTGCAGCCAAAAGAATGAAGATGAGCAATATTTGGTTTTCGACCTTTAAAATTTTCATAAGGAGTTTTTGAAGAAGTAGGTCTAAGTAATATTCTATTAATTACATAGCATGTTGTGTGAACTGCATCAGCCCAAAAATACTTTGGGACCTTGCTTTCATTTAGCATAATCCTTGCGAGTTCTTCTAGAACTTTATTTTTCCTCTCAACAACTCCATTTTGTTGAGGGATACGAGGTGCTGAGAACTGATGCATAATACCATGTTTATTACAAAATTTATTAAATTTATGATTTTCGAATTCTCCGCCATGGTCGGATCGAATGTAAATAATTTTTATGTTGGACTGGGTTTTGAATTTGCTTGGCCAGACATTTAAAAGATTTATAGGCATCGTCGGCAATAACTAAGGTGTAATAGCTTCCACCAAAACTCATAATTTGTGATGGTCCAAATAAGTCCATATGGAGAAGCTCCAATGGTATAGTAGTGGATATAACATTCTTTTTATTAAAAGAATTCCTGACTTGTTTACATTTCTGACACATATCACAGGAATCTTGAGTTTTAAAATCGAGTTTTGGAAGACCGATTACTAAGTTATTTTTCGATAATTTTTCTAAATGCTTCACATGTATGTGAGTGACGCGTCTATGCCAAAGCCAGATGTCATCTTCTTTTGAAATAAGACATTTTGTAAAAAGGGAAGTGACATCCTCCAGATTAACCATATAAATATTATTTACTCGATGTCCGACAAATTTAACATTATTAGATAATTCATCACAAATGATACAACAGTCAGAATCAAACAACACAGTGTTACATTTGTCACATAATTGGCTTATACTCAATAAGTTGTGTTCCAAACCTTCTACGTAGAGAATGTTNTCGATGATTGTGTGTGTTGAGTTGCCAATCTTCCCGGTGCCCAAGATTTTTCCTTTGTTGTTGTCTCCATAAGTGACGGATCCCTTTTCTTTCAATGACAAGTCTAGAAATTTTGACTTGTCCCCAGTCATACGTCTCGAACAGCCGCTATCAAGATACCAATTTTGTTCGTGTGTTCGAAGACATACCTGCAATATAGATCACCTGCTAGACGTAGGTACCCAAATTATATTGGGTCCTTTTTTGTTAGTGACTAGGGAGTTATCTCCCTTTCTTACCCAATCGTAAACACCATTGGGTATCCCATATTTCCTAATATAACAGGAGTGAGTAGTATGACATAAGTGCCACAGTAATGGCATGTAGGGACTCTGTTTGGTTTATTTGAATTTCTATATTGACGTGTTATAGGTCTCCTATATGGTCTATTTTTACAGGATGGGTGGACATATCCTAATCCTGTATGGTCACCTACATTTCTTGTTTTGCTGAGCAAGGTGTCTAGTTGGTTTTTACTATTTGTGAGTTTTGCGAGTTTTTCATTCAATTTAAAATTTTCGTTTTCAAGTCCTCGCAAGACTCACAAGTAGTATTTTGACATAAGTTATTATTTGAGTAATCACATGAAGCGCAAGAAAAAATTAGATCTAATGTTTCTCTTTCTAGTTTTAATTCATCTAATTCTTTCTGCATTTGACTTATTTTGTGTTGATTTAGCAAAATTAGTCTTTTTCTTTCGTTACCTATCTCTGCTAATTTTTTAAGTTCTTCATGCATCTCAACATAAGCACTATATAATATTTCATATGAGGGAGAGTCAGAAGAAGAAGAAGAGGATGTGTCAGAGTACACCTCATCTGAAGTATCCTTGCTGCCTGATCCGCAAGCCTCATCTGTAATGGTCATTAGGCATAGCTTCGC
>NC_032009.1:12390332-12420399 GCF_001865875.1 Lupinus angustifolius | reverse complement strand
AAGTTATTATTTGAGCAATCACATGAAGCGCAAGAAAAAATTAGATCTAATGTTTCTCTTTCTAGTTTTAATTCATCTAATTCTTTCTGCATTTGACTTATTTTGTGTTGATTTAGCAAAATTAGTCTTTTTCTTTCGTTACCTATCTCTGCTAATTTTTTAAGTTCTTCATGCATCTCAACATAAGCACTATATAATATTTCATATGAGGGAGAGTCAGAAGAAGAAGAAGAGGATGTGTCAGAGTACACCTCATCTGAAGTATCCTTGCTGCCTGATCCGCAAGCCTCATCTGTAATGGTCATTAGGCATAGCTTCGCGATCTCCTCTTCATCTGAGGTGCTTGATGTTGTTTCTTCCATCGGTACATCCCAGATGATGTAAGCTTTCTTTGATTTGAAGTCCCGGAGATTGCTCTTCTCTAAATCAAATCTTTTCAGATAAGTAGGGCACTAATACTTCATGTGTCCTGGCTTACCACATTCATGGCAAGTGAAGCGCTCTTTTGTCTTGCCTTTTATTGTTGATTCTCGTGGTTCTTTCTTTTGGAATCTTCTAAGTCCGCCTTTCTTCTTTAAGAAATTTCCAAATGTTCGTACTAGGAGGTTTAGCGTTTCCTCGTCAATGTCTGAATCGGAGTCTTCATTATCTATCTCTTCAATGGGTTGTGATGATGAAGCTTTGAGAGAGATTCCCTTCTTTTTGCGATCGAACTCCTCATGTAGTGTCAGACACCCAAGCTCCATCTCATGCTCCTGAAGCTTTCCAAAGAGTGTTGCCAAAAGGCATGGAGTCTAGATCCTTGGACTCCATGATTGTTGTTACTTTAGGTTGCCATCTCCTGTCAAGACAGCGTAAGACTTTATTAGTGAGCATTCTTTTGGCGAACACCTTATCCAAAGCGATAAGATGGTTGATGATGTGAGTGAATCGTTTTTGCATATCGCCGATTGATTCATTCGGTAGCATACGAAATAATTCGTATTCGTGAGTTAGCACATTTAACCGGGTGCGCTTGACAATTAAGCTCAATCAGTATCTTGTAAATATTTCCCATTTTCTTTTTCTCAAAAGAACACTTTGAAAATATCTCTGAAGATATGAAAATTAGAGCTTAAGATTTTCTGAACAAAATGTGTAGTCTTTTTATTTCGAATATGTGTTTTAACTCTATGAATCAATGTTCACCTCAATTATGAAGCAATATGAAAAGCTTGGGTTAATATACCATTTTGTTTTAAGCTGCAGTTAATCGATTATACTTTAAACTTAATCGATTAACGGGTTCTTGAAAATACCAGAAAAGAGTAACAACCCTTAATCGATTAAACCCTTACTTAATCGATTAACGGGTTCCCAAGAAACTAATACTTAATCGATTAAAATATCTCTTAATCGATTAAAGGTTTTCTAAAAAGATATTTCAATGATGAATGAACCTCCTACATGATTTATAAAAGTATGATGCATGCCTTTGAATGATGTATGATTTAAAAACACTTTTTAAATGCATTCTCAAAAACATATGATCATTTATGTATGCATGTACATGAAAATCATTTATGTATGCATGTAATTCTCATTTTAGTTATGATTGATTTTAGCTTGTGAGACTTCCATTGGGGTTCATCCTAGCCTAGACTCTTTCTAAGCAAACATCTTAAGACCTAATAAAGATATAAAATACTTAGCCTCTAGATCTTATTTTGAATGTTTTGTCTTGTATAAACTTGAGTTTTGACTTTATTTGATACTTCTTGTTTGATGATTTTCTCATCCCTTCAAGATTGTCCTTGATCATTAACCATGTTGTCAATCCTTGTCTATATTGAGATTTATCTTCCTTTGTCTTCATTAACTTTTGTTTTCATCAAAATATATGTGATGCATGCTTGCATACACACTCTTGCTCATTCACGCATGCTTGCATCTTCAGCATCCACAATCATAATTTCTTCAGTGGAAGAATCAATTCCCACGTAATCAATGATGCGCGAGATGAAAATTGTGTATGCCAATAGTCTAGAGGATGAGGAAGCAATGCCATACATAACTTTCAGAATTTCTGCAAGCCAATTCACCATAATTCCCTCTCTTATAGCAAACATGAACTTTAAATCATTTATGGTTGGTTGAGCATGGTTAGTATTTCTGTAAACTAAGATATATGCAATGATGTAATCAAGCAGTCTATTCTCAATAGAAAATGCCCTAACTTTCGTCGCTTCTCCTTGAACATGCACATGTGTTCCTCGGTGGCAAGATTTATACATTTCTTCCCAACTGAAACATTCCCAAGCTTCATCTTGGAAATCTCCTAGAGAAGATCCATCACTTGTCAATCCACCAATAGTAAAAAAATAGCTCAGAATCCAAATTAAACAACATTCCCTTTACCAAAGTCATATGTACACCATCCTTATACTTAAAATTAGCGTAAAATTATTGAGCGAGAGAGGGATAGATGTTACCATTTAATTCCACAAAATTAGACACGCCCTATGCCTCTAACTGATGACGAAACTCAAAGCCATGTTGCACAATCCATATAAGATCAACATATCGTATCTAAGTACGCTTACGACCCAAGAATTTTGCAACCCTATCTGACTAAAGCTGAGGAGAATAGTAGGGGTCGCTTTGTGTTGTTCCACGACCAACTCTAACACCCAAAGAACCACGTGTTTCTACAGTTCTGGTACATTTACCCAGATGTTTCACATGTTGAGGTTGAAGGTGTTAGGTATCAGTGGTCTAGGAACACCTAGAAGGGGGGTTGAATAGGTGTAGCGGTTAACAATTACCGCTTCTCGATCAAAAGCCTAACTGTTGTAAAAATAGTCCAGTTAATCGATTAATAGCATGGTTTAATCAATTAACTATTGTACAGAACAGAATGACTAAACAGGAAAATTGCCCAGTGATTAAAACACAATTGAACATATATATTTCAGATATTTTAATGCACAAATATTAAGTATATGGCAGTAAACAAATATCCAACTTTTCAATTACATATTCAATTTATCATGGCAAGAAACATAAGGAAGATAAAGAGAGAAAGAACAGTGCAAAAACGATTTTTATCCTGGTTCATTTGCGGTCCACTGTAAACTACATCCAGGCCTCCCCTTCTGGATCAGGGAGATTTTCTTTCTTCACAATATTGAAACAAGGATACAAATACCAATTCAATTTCAAGCACATAGGACGCTCCCTTCTTGAAATTTAGGATCTCCAAAACCTGGTTTGACTCTACCCTTTCGCCTCTTGAGAAAAGCTTTCTCACGAACTAGCCCCAGCCAAGAATGTTATCCTCAAATCAAGACCTCCCTACCTTGGTGAAGAACTTCAATCTCCATGGTGATCTCACACCAAGAGACAAATCCAGACTATACAAAAACATGTTAAACAGGAAGGTATACTAAGCACAGAAAAGTTTCACAACTAGAAGTCTCATTTAGTTTAGAAGAACAGTTACATGAGCGACATGCATATATGAGATCAAGGGTTTCATTTTCATGTTTAAGTTCATCAATAAAAGTTTCAAATATAATTATTTTCTTTTCATGCAATAGTATTACCCTTTTTCGATCTACATTTATCCTAGAAAGTTTCTTAAGTTCCTCATGCAATTCGGCAAAAGCAACATATAGTTTATCATAATCAAGAATGTTTTCAGAACTATCCGAACATGAACTAGAATAAAGAGATTCTATCTCACTAGATTCTCCTTGATCCAATAATTTTGTGGAATCTGATGTTTGAATCATGAGGCATAATTTTGTTGTCTCATCTTCATATGATGTGCTTGAAGCCGATTCTTCCTCGCGAACATCCCATACAATGTATGCTTTCTTTGAATTGAAATCCTTCGAGGTGTTCTTCTCACCCTCAACCTTTTTCAAATAGGTTGGGCATTGAAACTTCATGTGCCCAACTTTTCTGCACTCATAGCAAGTAGAACGTTCTTTGGGAGCCTTACTTCTACGGGTTGGGTCGTTTCCTTCTTTTCTTTGAAACCTCTTTATCCCTCTTTTTCTCTTTAAGAACTTATTAAATTTTCCGACCAAGAGGGTTAAGGTCTCTTTATCTAAGTTGAAGTCAGAATTTCCATCATAACGCTCCTATTGAATTTTTGATGTTGCAGCTTTCACAGAGATTCATTTCTTGCGCTTATTTGATTCCTCGTTCAAATTCAAACGTCCTAGCTCCATTTCGTGTTCTTGGAGCTTTCCAAATAGTGTTGCTAAAGGTATGGAATCCAGATCCTTGGACTCCATGATGGCGGTCACCTTTGGCTACAAATTATTGTCAAGACATCTCAACACTTTATTAGTTAGTTCACCTTTAGAAAATGATTTATCCAATGCATCTAAATGATTTATGATATGAGTAAAGGGCTTTTGCATATTGCTATCATTTGAAAACATTCTAAACAACTCATATTCATGTGTTAATGAATTTAATGGCATGCATTTTACTTTGCTTGTGCCTTCATGGGTTACTTCTAAAGTGTCCCACATTTACTTGGCACTATGACATTGAGAAACACTAAAAACTAATCATAAGACAATGCATAAGTGATAATATTTTTTGCTTTTAAATTGTGTTGAACCTTTCTTTTCTCATCATCACTCCAATGATTCTTTGGTTTCTCTGTTGTCTCACCCTCCACTAAATGTAGTGGGGTGTATGGACCGTTGACCATAGCCTCTCAAATATCTGTGTCAATAGCCTCAATGAAAATTGTAATGTGAACTTTCCAGTAGGCGTACCCCTCGCCACTAAAAACCGGAGGATGATTAATGGATGCACCATCACCACAAAAAGGGTTGGTAGAACCCATAGTGGTCTATGCCTAGGATCAATGATCCAAGCGGTTAAGCTAACACAGTAGTACTAGCTCTTATGCTACTTGTTGGGGTAAAATCACAGTATACACACACCTAGAGGGGGGCTGAATAGGTGTAGCGGTACAATATAGGCGCTTTTCCGGGTTGTTACGACAATTACAAAACTGAATAGGATAATCGATTATCTAGTCACGGTAATCGATTATCTCCACTAGACAATCGATTATGCACATAATTAACCAATTATCTGGCATAGCAGAAATCCTGAAAATCTTGTTTTCTTTGTAAAAGTGTTTCATGAATTATTGTTTTTAGATTCAATTGCTCAATAACAGTAAACAACACTGAATATGCAATTTACATTACAATTCAAGCAATGATAAGAAATCTAAACCACTAAGCATAAAACTGAAAGTAAAGAGTAAAAGGATAGAGAGAAATGCTCCAAGAGATTTTATCCTGGTTCGTTTGCGAGTCCACTTGAAAAATACATCCAGGCCTCATGAGATTTTGAAGGTCATGTATAGTGTGTCAACATCACAATCCAAGCTGCTTCCCTATAGTATATTCATTTCGAGGATCATCGATTATCTGCATATTGATGTGTCTGATACCATCATCATGGAGTCTTCTGATAAAGATCACCTGGTTGGTGAAAGTTTGATCCACAAGATGGGTATTTACAAGTATGGAAATACTTGGCAATACCAAGAGGATTACAACACTACTGTGGATTTGGACTTATCTGGAGATGAGGATCAGGCAGGAACAGATCAGCATAATGCAGGAATTCAGGGGGAGTCGTCTAGAACAGCACCACAAGTACCACCCCTTTGGATTAGCTCAGTTGGATGCAATGGAGCAAAGGTTGAATAATAGAATGGACCTACATTTTCAGTCCTTGAAGGACTTCTACCATACAGACTTGGAGCAATTTTAGGAATGTCAGGTTGCCTACATTGATAACCACTATCGGTCTATGAGGAGCTTTGTTCAAAACACTATTGAAGCACAAAATGATAGATTTTGTGCAGAATTTGAGAAGCTGAGAGTCCTTATTCAGGGAGATGGTAGTCTGACACTTCCTGATGATAGAGACCTTCCTCCGCATCCTTAGATTAGAAGACCTTAGACCCTAGTTTGTCTTTGGTTTAGTTCTTCTATTGGCTAATTTTCATGTATTTTGGTGTTTTTTACTCTTAAGACATATTTCTCTTTGTTTTTGTTTGGGTTGTAATAGTTTCCGTCTTCTTTTGCTGAACACTTATTACTTGGTATGCATGATATTGAACTTTAATCGTTACTGGTTTTGTATCATATGGCCTATATCATATGCATATTTATGTCACATATAGTATGAATTATGTTTAATGGTACTTGACCATGACTGGTTATCTGCATCTATTATGTTTGATTGAGCCTGTTGTATACATGTTATAATAATAAAGCTTGATCATTTCATGCTCAATTTGTCATTATATAACCTTTCATACCATTAAACTTGTTCATTTGCTGTATTCTGTCAATTTAATCGGTTAACCTATGCTCTTAATCGATTAAATGCGTGTAAACATGTGCACTTGTAGAAGATTCCTTCAACTGGTTAATTAATTGAATCCCCAAATTTAATTGATTGATTACAATTTTGACCTCATTATATAACTCTTCTTACTTTTGACTAGATTAATTCGTTTATCTTTTTGATAATGTCAAAATGGGGAGAAAGGTTGCTTTGTTGTTTGATGTGAACTTGCAGGTTGTAAATAATATTCAGCTTCCATTGTCCAGTTATGCGCTTTAACTTTGAAATTAACAACCATGCATTCTATAACCATCATCAAGCTATGCATCAAAACAATATTCGTTGTGGAGTTTGTCATCATCAAAAAGGGGGAGATTGAAAGTGCAAGTATCAAAGTGTAGCACTATTAAATTGCCTGTTTTGAAGAAGACAAGGATTCATTGAAAGCTTGAAGATGACTCAACAAATCAACATGCTATGGACTCAATGATCTCATATCTAGACTAGGTTCTTACAAGAGTCACTTCTAGAGTCTTAGATGTGTGTCCTAGATATTGAGTCTAGGTTAGGTAAACCTAGGTGCAATTCTCACAAGTCTTAAAAATAATTAAATCATTTACATGAGATATGCCATCTAGATTATTATATGTTCATGCATTAATCATACATGCTATCTGTGCATCATAGACATAATATATTGGTAAAACATGTATAGTTGATAAGCATAACATATAGGTAGTTTACCATTTTACCATTTAGCTGAAAAATATGTTAGTTAATCAATTAAGGAGGAGTTAATCGATTAACGTGAATTCGGTTTTAACAGATAACTGAGTACCTGAAAACGGTTATTCTCAACAGCCTGTTAATCGATTAAAAGGGCACTTAATCGATTAATTGGGTATCAGAAAGGGTTTCTATATAAACTGTGTTTTTAGGTCTTGCATCAAGAGGTCATTCATTCATTTTTAGAATTTTCTAGTTGCATATTTTCCGTGCTCATTTGTGTCATTTTAGGTAGAGAGAAATGCATTGTGAGATAGTGAGAGATAGTATCATGTTTAGGGTTTAATTGTGATCTAATTCTATGAGATTATTGTGTTAACCTTTTCAATCTTTTCTTGCACGATTCTTGCATTTCTTTAGAAGAATTCTACGATAGAAGTTCTCTGTTTTCGCACATCAATTAACTCATACATATTCATGCTTACTTGTGAGTTTTGTATAGGGTTTTTAGTTGAGTCTTAATTGTGATATTTTCAGCTACATTGTGCTAGATAATACTCTGTTTTTGTATTATTTTTGTGTTGTAATAAGGGAAGTCATATCTTGGTGTCGTACCACCAAAGAGACTCAGTGAGTCTTCACCAAGACTTAGAGGTCTTGAGTTTAGAATATTTTCTTGGCTAGGTCTAGATCGTAAGAAAGGTTTTGTTAGGCAATTAGGTGAGTCAAACCAAGAAATTGGGTTCTTGGATTCAACAAGAGAGCATCTAAGTTTGTTTATTGGAAGTGTGCATGTAAAAATACATTCGTTTCAATAATAGTGAAGAAAATCTCCCGAGATCAGAAGGGGAGGCCTAGATGTAGTTTGCAAGTGGACCCGCAAACGAACCAAGATAAAATTCCTTATTGCAGGCTTTTTCTATCCTTAATCTCCTTAAATTTCAAGTTATAATATTGCCTAATTTTAGCTGATAATTTGGATACTATAACTTTGACATATTGAGTTTAATTCTATTCAAGCATATTTGTTTTATCTGTATCTGATTATCGGTGAGGGGCTGAGCAATAAGCCATTCTGCAACTTGCTATTTTCTGTGAGTTAATCGATTAAGACAGAGTGTTAATCAATTAACTGGGGCTTTTTCTAGAATAGGGCTTCGGCGCAAAAAGTGATAATTGGTAATCGTGACACATATTCAACCCCCCCCCTTCTAAGTGTGTTCTGTCTACTGATACCTGACACTTTTTGCATATTATTCCTATGTACAAAGTTATAGACCATGATTCAATTGTAAAGTTTATAAAGTTATAGACCATGATTCAATTGGAATCTTTAATCAACAAATAAAATTTATAAAGTTTAACACTTTACTATTTTACACTTGCATCTATTTCAAGATTCAATTGTAGTATAGTATAGGGTCATGTTGTACCGAAGGGGGTTGCATTAGAAGAGAATCATAAGGTGTTTCTAGGCTAGGCGGTCCAGGTGCACGCTAAACTGTTTGCTTCAACAGGTTGGCTTGTGCCAGGCTTGAGTGTGACCATGTCATGCTTGTGTTGATCGAGCCAAGTTGGTGTCAGGTCAGCTAGGCGGTCATAAAGTCCATGCTAGGCTGCTTATTGAGAATCTTCTCGTGTTTGGTCTAAGCTTTGGCCAAGCACTTAGCTTGCCATGTGTGCATCAAAAATGGCTTATGTGGACACCTCTTTTCTTGACTATTGTTCATAATTTTTCTTCTCTTGATATTTTCCTAAAAACTTCACTCAAAGATATGGAAAAGATGTGGACAAAATATATAATCAAAGTATAACATTTTACATAAAAAGTGTTCAATTAAGTTGGTTTTGCATGATTTTCTTAGGATAAGAAAAGTGCCATGAAAAGTGTATAAAATTAGGTATTTTTGACACTTATTATCGGTGCATTAGAAGTAATCGTTGCACAACGTTGACCTCAAACAATCAAATAAATTGTGTAGAATAAATAGAAGAGAAGAAGACAAGAGAACTCGTTGACGAGGTTCGTCCAATTGTGCCTTCATCACGAGTAGCAATGATCAGCTACCAAGATATTACGAGAGAGTGAGGATTACTAGCTCTAGCACACCTGTGGGCTCAAGTTCCCGTATGGTGTTTCTATTTGATGTTTTGTGTGTGCACTTTGTAACAAGGGACTTGAGTTCAATATACAACATTGGACTAATACAATAACATATTTCAATCATCCCTAAAAATCTTCACCTTGATTGAAATAGACAAATATCTCGCTCCTTAGTAAATCTACACAAGAATCGCCACCTTAGCGAATATTCTGCTCCACCTTGCTCAATGCTGAATTCTCTTAAATACCCCTTGACATAAGAGTCTGGTCCCCTTTAGCATAAACCTTTTCGAGTATCCCTGACGATGTTACCAAGAGCCTAGCTCTCCAAAGTTTCAATGCAGCTTCTTGTACCGCCATCTAACAAAACATGCCGCCTAGCCATATATTGCTAGGAAGTCTTTTGATATTATGGAACCTCTAACCAAAGTTAACCAAAAATTGCTCTCTTAAATACTTAGTCACATTGAACCTTAGAGCTTCCTTGGAAAGTTTCAACCGCTACCACAATTGCTTACTTAGACAAATATATTTCAAAAGAACTATCACTCTCCACCGTGAGGAGTATACCCATAACACAGACCTTGCGTCAAAGCTAACCAATATTCATGTCATACCTTTGCATCCAAGCTAATGTCAATGTCACACCTTGCATCTCTATTAATGTTTATGTTATACCTTGCATCCAAGTCAATGCCCGTGTTGCACCTTGCATCCAAGTATCAACATCTGACTCAACACACCTGTTTCTATCTCCACCTTGGTCACAATTCAAAACATGGACTTTTGGGGTTCTGGATCCAACACAATTGTGGTCCTCACCATGTTCAAGTCATGTATCATTCTCCTTCAATTCATCTACTTTATCTTTACGTAGTACCTTTGATAGACCTTGTCCAACCAACATACCTTCATCCTCCTTTGGCCATAATTTGACACCTTAGTTAAGAGTCATCTACCAATTGACTCTGATACCAATTGTATGTTGAGGCATCGAAAGCGATGATTGCGCAACATTGGCCACAAGCAAACAAATAAAGTGCGTAGAATAAATAGCAGAGAAGAAGACAAAAGAATTTGATAACAAGGTTCGACCAATTGCGTTTATGTCCCTGAGGCGCTGAGCGACAAACAAGATATTATTAGAGAATAAGGGTTACAAGCTCTAGAACACCCATAGGCCCAAGTGCCTATATGGTGTTTCTATTTGGTGTTTTTTGGGTGAACATTATAACAATGGAGTTGAGTCCAATATATAACATTGAACTAATATAGTAACATATTTCAAACATCCCTGACATGTACGTCATAAAATCAAAACGCTCAATGAAGCACATGTTGTTGATTGTAGAGATACAAAAACACCTATCATTTAACATTGTCATACACACATACATTGTTGAATGTACGTTGTTAAAAGACCATTCTGGTATGCTGATGGAAGTATATTTATATGTGACTTATCTAGATAAGAAGACAACCTCCATTAATAAAAGTGCAAATTCTAAGAAAACAGTAAATGCGTGTCTCCCACTAAGTCCTTTCGAGTAAGGAATAGACAAATCTTTCAAAGGTTACATGCACCATAATAAAAATGTGGGGTTTAGTCTATAAGGGCCTAGAATCACTTATTCAAAAGAAAAGTTATAACTATATTTAGAAAACTAGAGAAAATTACACGAGTGTTGGCTTACACACGAATAGTCTGTGTATGATTACACACTCGTATGCCATGGCCTAAAGACTAACGCGGTCAGGCTACGTACTCATCCATGACCATTCATGGAAAATGTCTCTTGTTTCTTCATAGCTTCGTATCATTGAATTATTATAGTCAAATACAACCAGAGGCGGATCTTAGTATGTACAGGTGGGGCAACTATCCTCCTAAATTTATTAAAAATATTACTTTTTAGATATATCCAAATAATATCTTCATGAAAATACACATTGGATTTCACATTTTTTTCAATATGTAGCTAAATAAATATGTAAATTATAATTTGTTCAATCCTTCAAAAAATTATAAATAATAGATCAAGTTTTCTTATATGTATAGATGTTGATATTGCTTTTAATATTATGACTCTATTTGAGTTCGTACTTTGTAAGTATTTTACATTTATAACATATATTATGAGGATTACAAATTGTCTTTGTTAAAACTTTGTAGCAAAAGTCCTAAGAGACTAAAGAATTTTATAAATCATTTAATATTTATATATAACAAATTTTATGCAAAAGTTCTATCATATGACTTTCAATGAGCAAGAGAATTTAACTTGAGATGTCAATTTTAACATTTTATGTTTGAATGCAAAAGTTCTACCCCGTGGATTTCAAATTTTATGCAAAAGTTCTAAGAGGCTAAGGATTTTTGTAAGAGGAAAAAATATATATCTCACACTGTATGAGTTTGATACACTATCACTATATCATCCACTATTCGTATCTAATCATTATTAACTCTTCAAAAAAGTAATGCAAATGAATGTTTGATGATGTAATGATTGTATATAAATTTTATACTCACAGTGTATATATATTACTCTCTTTTTATAAATCATTTAATATTTATAACAAGGTTTATTAAAAGTTATACCCTATGGCTTGGCCTAGTCAACGTTGTTCATCATTTATGTTTGAAAAACTTTTAATTATATATATTTTTTTATATTTTTTGATGTGCAATTAATCTTAATTTAAAAATTTATAATTAAATATTATTGTCTCCTCTAAACTTTAAGTTAATGTGAATCAAATAGTCCTTAATCATACTTAATCAAATATTCCCTAATCATTCACTTCTTAAATAATTCCAAACATTGTCAATTAAATTATGGGGTTCCCACATTTGACACAGATCAAAAGTGAAGTGGTATAAAATATAAAAAATGAAACAATGCAAAATATGGTAGTAAAAATGGTATGAATTAACATTATTCATTTGAAATTTTGGGAGGAATAAGAAATTTGGAAGGAATGAGAAAGAAAAGCTTAGCGTACAAGTAATGTGGATTGGTCAGAGAGAATAAATGTGCGCCCACCGGTCAGCGTGACGATACACAGACGCAATGGGAATGCCAAAACAGAAAAGTTACAAGAGAGACAGGAAACAAAGTTTCCGCGTAGATAGATCAGACTGCGAAGGGACTTGGAGTCTGTCATTATTCCAAAAATAATAAAAAAAGGGTGCTAGACCAATGCAAATTTCAAATGTTTTATTTACTATATTATTATATGCTATATAATCACTAAGAATAATATCACACACAAATATAAAAGGGATAGACACTACTTTCTTCACATGAGAAGTTTTTTTTAATTAATACTTCATAAAGAATCAATTAATAAACTATATGCAAATATATACACTATGGAAGATGCTTACTTTTATTAACAAATGTTTATATTAGTATTTGTTGTGAGTGAAACTTGAATTTTTAATATCTTTTATTCAACCCACTTTTTCTAATCATCAAATCACGAAATAATTTTTTTTAATTTGTTACGTGTTAGTCTCAAACTCACAACATCATTCACTTTATTCTTTAAATCCTTCTCTATCTCTATGATATTGAGTAAATAATTTTTCTTTAAAAAACATACACTTTTTTTACTTTAAATATCAGCCTTAATTACTTAGTGTGACAAATGTTAGCATATCTATTTGAAGGATTTATTACTTTTCTTGTTTTTTAAAGGATACTATATTGTTATAATAACTTTACTGTCTTATCTCTTTTCAGAAATTACACAATTATATTATTTCTCATTAATAAACAAATAATAAGTATGAAATAAATTATAAATATGGTATAAAAATATAAAATGGCTTAAAAAAGTATCAAACAAAATTTTGAGTTTATAATAGTATAGATGAATAATATTTATCGTAAGAGCAATGACATATTTTACTCTTATAATTACATAATCTGGCATATTCTAAACTTTGACTCTGAATATAAAAAAATAGTTAATGTAAAATTCAATAAATTTACCAAATTTAATGCTTATTCACGTTTTTCTCCAATACAATTTCTTATTACAAAATGAATAAAAAAGAGCACGTTGATTTCTTTTGTGAAATCTCAACGAATGACTACAGTAATAGTAAACTATGTGTTAGAAAGCAAAAACTTCCTTTTTCTTCTTTCTCAAGCTATTCACACCTGAGTCTTGTGTTCACACCATTCTCATATATAGTCTCTCTTTTCCTTCACCCTCTTTTGGTCTTTTCTTTTCTGTCACCTCCATCCCTCGAAATCAAAAAAACCCATCTTTTTCTGTAATCAGAGCTTCTTCCTTCTTTCTACAACTTAGAATATTAGAGTTGTATCGTAATAACTTTATTTTTTCTCATTTTGAATGGAGGGTCATCACCATCTCCAACATCACCAGCGGCAACAGCAACAACAACAGCATCAACAACAGCATCAACTACAGCAGCATCAACATCTTCACCTTCCTCAGAATATAACTACGACTAGTGTTAGCGTGGTTGATGTCGCGGATCGATTCCCTCAGTGGAGTATCCAAGAAACGAAAGAGTTCCTAATGATCCGTGCAGATCTGGATCAGACTTTCATGGAGACAAAACGGAACAAACAGTTGTGGGAAATCATATCCAACGGGATGAAGGAAAAGGGTTACCATCGAAGTGCAGAACAGTGCAAGTGCAAGTGGAAAAACCTCGTCACCCGCTATAAGGTATGTTTATTTTATTCATCTATATATACCATTTTTTATACATATGCATCAAACTCGACAAAATTATAACAACCATGCTTTCTTAATATTGAGGTTCACCAAAACTAAGAAGTTGCAGAGATTGCCACAACTGCATTACAAACTAAAATCTGGTTTATGATAACATCCTTAGTTCCATGAAAATTATAAAAAATTGTACAAATTTTAGCGGCAGCAAAAGAAAATAAATATCAGGTGTATTGTTTTTAATCTTTTCCACAAAATAGCTACGGTAAAATTTAAATTTATCAGACAAAATAAAAGTTGGACTTTTATATATAACACAGTTTTATATACCAATTTAATAATAGTTAATACAAATTCGTTTTGTGAGAAGTGGCTTACGTAGAGTGAGAATTCTCTTGGGCATTGGAGAAGGAAGTGGTGTGAAAAACAAAAAAAAAATACAATAACACTTGTACCATTTTATTGAAAGTGAGAAGAAATTTTTTAAAACTAGAAAAAAAGAGAACTATTGAAAGCTTCATTGGTTTGCGTCAAACATGTTAGTGAATGTAATAATATTAAATTTATTTGTGTGAAGGGATGTGAAACAATGGAGCCAGAAGGGTTGAGGCAGCAATTCCCATTTTACAATGAACTTCAGGCAATTTTCACTGCAAGGATGGAGAGAATGCTATGGACTGAAGTTGATGGCGGTGCGAAGAAGAAAGGGATGTATCTCTCGTCTGATGAAGAAGATGATGTCAACGAAGAGATTGAGGAGCAGAAGGATAGAAACAGCAGAAAGAAGAAGAAGGCTAAGATAGTTAGTGGTGTAGGAAGTGCTAGTGGTAGCTCTAACAGTTTGAACAACTTGAAGGAGATTTTAGATGATTTCATGAGACAACAGAAGCAAATTGAAGCACAATGGATGGAGGCATTTGAAACAAGGGAGAATGAGAGAAGGTTAAAGGAAATGGAGTGGAGGCAAACTATGGAAGCATTAGAGAAAGAGAGGATCTTGATGGACCAAAGATGGAGAGAAAGGGAAGAGCAAAGGAGGATTAGAGATGAAGCTAGGGCTAATAAGAGGGATGCTCTAATCACAGCTCTGCTAAACAAACTAGAAAGGGATGATATGTAGTTTTTGGTTAGGTTGGTAACCTTTCTGTCTTCTCTTCTCATGATGAAGGGAAGCTTATAATTTTAGAGGTTTGTACTTAGATACTCATAATTTCATAGAGAAAATAGCCTTATATAGTTATGAATTTATGCTTAGTTTTACTTAGTTGTTGAATATAGATATGTCGTCTTAGTTCAGGTCTCAAATATTATTTGAAAGCAATGAAAATGTTATATTGATTATAAAATTTAAAATTTTTATTATTATTAATATTTTTGTTTTTTTATTATTGATCTCTAGAAAACATGACATAGGATTTGAGACAACGTATTTCAGTTCTCAAATTTTTGTTGGTGTTCGTAATTGTGGTGTTTCTTCATGCAATTAAGCACCAACTATCCTGTTAACATTGAGAAAAGACCAATATTTCGTGCGTGTGCTTATTTGTATATATATCCAGAAAAGACTTATCACTCTTTAATTTCAAAGAGCTTCTTCTGGTAGTAGGTGTAGATGGATATATAAAAGAGCACTATAACTCACATTACCTAACTAAACTAGCAATTAAAAACTGGTTAAAATATATATCCACTTATTGTCCGCAAGATATTGCTAATCATAATGGCTATCCGTATATTTAGACGCAAAGTTTTAAGGATAATGGAGCATTTGCTAAAATGGCTCACTTCACACCAAGTGCTGTTATATAGTTTCACTTTCGGTTAAACTTGAAAAAGATAAACAAAAGTCTAGATACTGCTTATTGCTCAATAGTATTTGAGGAAAGAAATATTATAGAGTAAAAATAAAAGTGAAGACTTAGACATAATAATGAAATTCAATTACATAAGATTGTAATTACAAATAGTTGGTTTTTTGGAGTTACATTATATAGTACTACTAATAATGTTTTGCTTCTTATTAGCATGCATTATAAATGAAAGATGAATGCCTATTTATAGACTTTTAACAACATCTATGAATGATTAGATAATTTTATGAATGGCTAGTATATATTTTCTCAAGATTTCTAGATACTTCCATAATTATTTTACTAAGTAACTATTATATAATCTACTAGAAGCTTAGGTGATAATTCTAGATATTAGGATCTAACATCACTACTTTGTTGCTACATAAATATGGACTCTTCTAGAAAGGTGTGCATCAATATTTTAACACTCCTCCTTGATGCACATTTTTGTGACTGCAAGCATCAATCGTAGTTGCTTGAATTTCGATCATGGTAATGTCTTAGTGAATATATCTGCAATTTGATCTTCAATCTTGCAATGTTTGAGCCTTGTCTCTTTGTTCTCACATTTTTATCTCATAATGTGATATTTAAACGCAATATGTTTTGTCCTTTGGAATGAATTCTTTACAATTGCTATATATCGCCAATTGTTGCACACTAGATCGTAGTAGGCTCGACCTCTTGATATCTCATATCACCGAGTATCTGTCTAAGCCATATAGCTTGGTTGGTTGTCTCTACAGTTGCTACATACTCAAATTCTTCGATTGGATGTAAATGATTAGTTGCTTCTTAGATGCCCAAGTGAGAAGGCATAGTTTGATGTGCTCTTCACGCCATCCACCGAACCTCCTAATCACTATCAATATAGCCATGAAATATTGAGTTGGTGTTGGTCGTATACCATATACTGATGTCCATTGTACCTTGCAAGTATCTTATAACTCTTTTCCAACTCCAAAGTGAATTTAATTTGGGTTGTGCATGAATCTTGATGTAAACACCCAATTTTGACCGGGTGAGTAAAAAATGGTTTTATTAAGTGTAAAAGAGTAAAAAAAGGAAGAGTGGAAAGGCAACTGGGCCTTTTTTGACCCATTCAAATTAGGTTTGCAAATCTAATCTACCTCCCTTTATATTGATAACTTAGCAAGGATGTGTCACACTTAGCAACACACCTATTCTAAAAAACAAGGGGAAACCTAGAGAGAATAAAAGAGAGAAAAACCATTTTGAGAAATAGGCAACCCTAGTGTCGTCGTCCCTATGAATATGGTTGTTGTCTTTAGCAATCCAAAATAAAAAATGATAAATTGTCTTTGATGAACAATATATTATACACTATTCATAACCTTATTTTACCATGATTGATGATTCTTGATGTCTAATTGACTTTTCTTGACATGGTTTACTGTTTTAGACTTTATTAGACTATTATTCCTAAAATGAGTTAATTTGGGATTATTTAGCCTAATTAAATCTATTATCATTTCGAGATCATATTTGGCACCAATGACATTTTGTGCGTTACAAAAATGGAGGATATGTGTTCAAGTGAAAATTGTATTTTTGGAGTTTTTAATTGTAATTTAATTTTGGGCCCATTGTTTAGGGTCCATTTCAGTTTTACTCATTTACCTAGGGAATCTAAATTCCACATGCCAATTATTATTCCATCACATTTGAAACACTTCACAATTTCGTTTTGCCCCCTTTGCTCTGCTAGAGTTTCACTTTCTTCATTTTGATTTTTCTTTTTTATTTTGGTTTGCTTTCATTTCTATGGAAGACTAAACTTATAGACTTAATTCCTTTGAGAATGTATCACAACTCTTGAGGTTTTGTTCTTAATGTATTTCAGTTTCTTTTATATTGATTTCCTCTACTATACTTCTGAATGTGGTTTGCTTAATCCCATTATTTAGAAACATGTTTTGTGAGTTAATCTTCGTTTAGTTAATTTAATCTCTAGTGCATGAACTTTTAGTTTGTGTGAATTTGTTAATGTTCCATGCTTATACTGATTTTGCTTAGTCAGAGGCTTAGGTTATCGATATGTGAATTGATTATCACTTGGTTAATTGATTCTCAACAAATTAGGAAGTTAATGGTTAGAATATGAAATTGATCTTTTAAAACTGAGGATTGAATTGTGAACAAACGAATCAAAGGAATTTAGCCACTTTACTACACTGCTTATTTATTGTTTCTGAAATTGCTTTATGTTCATAACATACAACAAAATCCCCTTATGTGCATGAGTATAAGGTGTTTGAATCATTGTCTAAAAGATAATCTTTGGGAAACAACCTAGGAGTCACTTCCTAGTACTATAGTTTTAGTTGTTACATTATTTGCATCGCATATGGCATCGACCAATCTTTGCCCCACTTGGGGGATGGTGCTGCTCATGTCTACTGGTGGTCTTCCATGTGGAGCTCCGCTGCTCATTGTTCTTCCACATCAAATGTGCAAGGGTACAAGTTAGGATTTTCACTCATCTTATCCTTTAGTTTTTTTATTTCGTTTGACAATGTTAATAGTGTTATCTTATTCTGGTTTGAGATTATCCATATTCCATGTTTGTTGTTGTGTATGTCCTATTTTGCCTTTGTTTGGTAATAAGTTTAATGTTATTCTTATTTAGGTTTAATACTATCCTATTTGCCATTTGGACATATCATGAATAAGTTATTGTTTGGTTTTTAGTTTAAGTATATAAATTTTTGTTATTGTTATGTTTGCTCTTCTTTTTATTTATTTTTTTATTTATGTTATTTATTTATTGTATAAACAAAAAATTATAATAAAAACAATAATTTTAAAAAACAATGTAAAGTAGTGCACTATAGAGCTAGTGCCTTGTCGTGCTACTTTATGTTGTCTAAAGCATGATGAAGTAGTGCACTGCAAGTCTTGTGCCTTGTCGCATTACTTTAGCTTGTTATATTTTCTATATAAATTTTAAAAGTAAGGTAAGGTAGCCCACTATAGGTTTTGTGCCTTGTTGCGTTACCTTATCTTGTTAATTTTTTAAAATAGTTTTAAATGAAATGTTGAGTAGTGCACTATAGGACGACTGCCTTGACGTGATACTTTATATTGTCTAAATCATGATGAAGTAATGCACTATAATCCTTGTACCTTGTCAGGATACTATATCCTATTATATTTTTTAAATAAATTTTAAAAGCAACGTAAGGAAGCCCATTATAGATCTTGTTCCATGTTGTGTTACCTCATCTTATTAATTTTTTTAAAAATAATTTTAAAACAATGTAAATAAAGTAGTACGCTATAGGGAAACTGCCTTGTTGCACAACTTTATGTTATTTAAAGCAGGGTAAAGTAGTGCACTTTAGGTATTGCATCTTATCACGTTACCTCATCCTATTAATGTTTTTTAGAAATAATATAAAAATAATGTAAAGTAGTGCAGTATAGGACTAGTGTCTTGTTTGTTGGATAACAAGGGCTTACAATTATCTAGAGGGGGATGAATATGTGTAGCGGATTACTATAGTCGCTCTTTCGATTAATGAGATATTCAGAAAAGTACTAGTTTAATCAATTATACAAAGTTTAATTGATTAATGACCTCACAACTTAATCGATTAATCACATATTTAATCGATTAACTGAATGCTTGTCTTTCATGAAAATATGATTTCTTGGACAGAAAGATAACTGCAATTTCAATCAATTCAATTGCAATACTTAAAGAAATTATACCTGAGTAATATCACAGATTTAGAACAAGCAGTAAACTCAATAAGCTAAGTAATCTATCTAAACAAATCATAAATTGACTGCTGAAATTAAAAGATAAGGGATAGAAAAATCCAGACGACAATCTTTTATCCTGGTTCATTTGCGGTCCACTTGCAAACTATATCTAGGCCTCCCCTTATGATCTTGGGAGATGTTTTGTCACTAATGGAAATAAAATATTTTACAAAACACACTTCCAATCAATACAAGACTTATTTCTTGGACTATAGAGATCCCTGAATGGTTTAACCTTCAACCCTCTATGGATAATCCACACCACTATGGTTTTGGCCCCAACCACTCCTAACTCACTTCCAAGACCCTTGTATTTGTGAATACTCAACCTAACCTCATCTAGGATTTAAAACTCACAAAAGACTTAATAGAAAATTATATGATTTTTCTAGGTTTTTCGAAATTGGTTTTTGACAATTAATGCACAATTGATAATTTCGAATGAAAATACCCTATCCCACTTTCTTATGTCAAGAAATATAAAATAATTTTCACACAACACATATTTCACTCAAAATGAGTTTGTAATTTAATGTCTGAAATTTTCATGACTTGTTGTTGTGAGCAAATGAGAAAAAAATCAGGTTTTATATGATACTGGATTCTGCATCGTTTATTGATTAAAACATGTCTTAATCGATTAACAATGCTAAGAAATTAAAACCTTGAGCTATTATAACTCCGTTAATCGATTAATCCCACACTTAATCAATTAACGGGTTCTCATTCTCATTTAATTAATTAACGGGTTCTTATTCTCATTTAATCAATTAACACATAATGTAATTGATTAACTGCATTGAAAAATAGTTTCTTTAATGTATGATGAACCTTCTACATGATATGCATATGCATGGCATATGATTTTCAAAAGATATAAGATTTTGATGCACTAAAATCAATAAGCAGAAGCATGGTCATGTTTGTATGTATTCAAGTCTCTTTTGTTTTAAGTTGTTCAATTTTAATTTTGTGAGACTCCCATTCTAGGTTCACCTAGCCTAGACTCCATCTAAACAAGCATCTTAAGACTTCTAGAAATATAAAAACATAACCTAAGTCTTCCTTGATGAACTTCGAGTCTTGGCTTTGTTGTTTGTTAAGTTGTCCTTGCCATCAAATTTTCCTATGTATCCTTGTCTTCATCAAATCTATGTAATGTTGCACACATGTAACCTCAATCTCCCCCTTTTTGATGATGACAAACCCTTATGTGTATGCATGTGTTCGAATGGCTTGATGACAGACATCTTGTTTTGCAATTGATGTTAATTAATGTGATGCTCCCCTTACTATATTCTCCCCCTCAATCTATATGTGATGTTTGTTTATAAGGAAGCTATATAAGCTAAATGAATGTATATACAATCTGCAAAAATCAAACAACAAAAAATTTCTCCATGTTTTGGCATGATAAAAAAAGTAGTGATAATAGATGAAAAATATAGCCAAAAGTATGGAAAGAACATAAAATATACTTTGTTAATCGATTATGCAATCATTTAATCGATTAACAGATTTACAAAATGGTTAGTTAGTTTTTTTTTGAATTCACGATTGTACTTAATCGATTATTTCTGCATGTAATTGATTGAGCAGATTTATGATCAGCTAAACATGTCAAATTTTGTGTAATTCATTTTCCGATACTCATAGATTATACTATCTACATGCATATTAACAAATAGATTCCAGAATAAGCAATGCATAATAGAAATAGCCATAACGTAGTACATAACATTGTTCAACAGATAGCAAAGGAATATAGTAATGATGTTCATCAAATACAAAATAGCCAAATATAATTCATAGGTTATAAACCAAATGATAATAAGTCACATCAAAACATAACAAATCGCAGCAACACACCTAACTACTAACCTAACTAGGACACTCTAAGAAGCCCTAAGCTTGACTAAGCATCAGAAGGTGGTGGTGGTTGAGAGAGTCTGAGGAAAGTAGGAAACATAATCTTCAAAACCTTAAACTGAGTCATATTATTCAACTCCTGTCCGTGAAGCTCAACTATGAGCCTGCCTTCCATTCCTTGAAGATGCTCATTCAGACGTTGCTCCATCACATCCAAGTGAGCTAAACTGAATGTAGGTATAGGAACCTCAACATTTTCAGGTCCGGTGTTCTGCTCAACTTGATGTGCATCTTCCTCCTTATCAGACAGCTCCAAGTCCCACAGTGGTGTTATAATCCTCCTAATACATCCAACCAACAACACATTTGTAAATGTCTATCTTATGAATCAGGTTGTAACCAACTAAGTGTTCTCTAGAGTTCACAGCAATTAACGCCTTGCTGTCAATTTCAATGCCTAGATGGTCTATTATGCGAGAGATAAATATTCTTTATGCTAACAATCGAGAGGACGAAGCAGTGATGCTAGAAATAACTTTTAGGATCTCTGATGGCCAGTTTACCATTATGCCTTTCCTAATTGTAAACATAAGTTTCAAATCATTAACAGTAGGTTGTGCATGGTTAGTGTTATGTTGAACTAAGATATATGCATTAAGGTAATGAAGAAGTCGGTTCTCTACAATCAACGACCCAACTTTTGTCAATTCTCCTTCCTTGAAGTAGTGAGAACCCCGTAGCCAGGACTTGAACATTTCCACTGTATCATGAGTTCCATAACCCATTATCACAGTCCCTTAGAGGATATCCATCAGTAGATAATCCTCCCACCGTTATAAACAATTCCTCATTCAGTGTATGTAACTTCCCCTTGATCATACTAACATAGTTCTTGTCCTTAACTGAAAATTTCAATAGAATTACCAAACCAAGGATGGATAGATATTAACTTTCATCTTTAAGAAGGTGTTGACACCTTGGACCTCTAGTTCGTGAGGAAATACAAATCCCTGCTCCACCATCCAAGCCATATTTACATATCGTATGTAGGTTAGCTTACGACCAATGAATTTTGATAACCTTGTAGCTTAAAGGGCAGGAAAGTAATAAGAGTCAGTTTGTAAGGTGAATCTGCCACATTGTGTGAATGAAGATCCGCAACCCTCAAAGTTCTAAGTTCGTTTGGCACCGTGTTTAACTCGTTTTGGTCTTCCATCACTCATTTTTTAAACTAATTGAGGTGATAATAGATTAACGAAATTGATTTGGGAAAAGGGGTTAGGGTTTCTAATTTGGGGAAACTGTAGATTATGCGATTTGAGGTAAAATTGGAGATTAGGAGAGGAGAGGAATAGTGGGAAATGATTTGGTATGCTCTAATTTTGATTTAGGTTGAGAAGTAGATGATGATCTAAGGGAAGAAGGCAAAGTGCAAGGAGTTAGGGTTTGAACCAAAACTAAACTAGGAACAATACTTGACTCTAAGCTATTAATGTCGTTAATCGATTAAAGACATATCTATTTGATTATCAATTGCAAAACATTTCCTAGTTTAATCGATTAAAGCAATAAATAATCGATTAATGTAAAAACGATTTAAGCCCATATAATCGATTAATGAAGAGTTAATCAATTAAAAGTTTTAACAATTTTCCCAGGTAATCGATTGAAGCCTTATGTATTCGACTAAATGCAGACGTTTTCCAGTTTTGAGTATAATTCAAATTAGTTCGGAGATTTACTAAGCCATTACTAGAAACAGCCTATCCTAAAGACTTAAATATACACATCCACACAACCAGAGCCACATGAGGTCATATAAGCACAAGGAACATGCATTCGACAAAAACTATAATGTCTGTCCTATTGCAAGATCACCAAGATTTTGTAAGAATGAGATTGCAACTAAGAGGGGTGAATTAGTTGACTTAAAATTATGGCCACTTTTTCTGCAAAATCAAGAGTTAAAGTGCAGCGAAAAATATTTGCAGAAATTAAACAAATAAATAAACAAAGAGATATGGGAGAAGAGAATACACAAGGATTTTACTCTTGCAGCACAAGAGATTTCTTCACTAAAGATTATGAGTTGCAATTACAATATCTCACCTAGAGATCTCTATGTACCTTACACACTCCCTAATCCTTATTCACTCTTGGAAATATACCTTTCCAAGTGATTCTAATCCCCTTTCTTATCGCACCCTTGTAAAAGAAAGTATTCTGCACTAATAATGAAGAATGTACAACCATGGCAGATTGCCTTTATAAGTTTGAAAGTAATATAACTTGCAATCCAATGAACTCTTTTGTATACTTAGTAATAATGATCTTTATAATTTGGTAAACTTTGAAACACTTTACTTTAAGCAACTTCAGAAAAATCAACTTTGAAAGTAGAAGAACTAGTTGCCAAAACTGCAGAAAAATAATTTCAGAATGTGTGTAAGAGCTTTAAAAATTTGTATGAGAGTTGTGTGTTTGTGTTGTGAGACTCAATGCCTTTAAATAGACTTTCCAATCACCCCTAGTGCCTCTAAGAAAAGGTAGGAATAGATTGGAATGAAGACATTTTGTTTGGGATGAAAACCTTTCATTTTGAAATCTGAAATCTGATACAACAACTCCCAGTAACCGATCACAACCAAGTGGGTAATCGATTACCCAAACATTCTGTCTACTGGGCATTTAAATTCGATTTAGAGTAGTTGATTACAACAAGTGAGTAATCGGTTACTCAACTTCATTAAAACTGGTAATCTGTTACTCAAAGACAGTAATGAATTACTCTAATTAGTTTTAAGTTGGATAACTCTTTTCTCACACACGTAACTTGTTACTTAGATGCAGTAACCCGTTACACACTGTTTTTGAAAATTGTTTTGAGTATATTGAGGTGTTTAAATTTTCTTTTAAAAATAGTTTGAGCATTACTACTATTGTATATTCAAGAGTATAGGATAGAAGTGCCTATTTAGACTTAGACTAATTTGTCTTGAAGCTTTGTCTTCTTTATCTTCATAAGTATTCTTCCTTTTCTTATTTTTGGTGATATTGGTGTCTTCATCAAAACCGTGCCAAGGTCAGGAGCAAAGATGTTCTTCACAATCTCCCCCTTTTTGATGATGACAAACCAATATCTTCTTTAACAGTGTAGTTTTCTGAGAACAACATACTTTGAGATATGTGAAGATAACTTGAGTATGCTCCCCTTATTTTGTATACTCCTCTTTTCATTTGGAGTTATGTGCCTGAAATGTTTTAAACAGAAAATACACTCTCCCAACTTTTCTCCCCCTTTTGACTTCATTAAAAAGTAGAAAAGCCAAGATTCTAACATAATATATATAGCATACATATTAATAAGATATAAAATAAACATCGCAATGCATATCATAAAACATAGATGTTCAACAAAACAACATAAAGCAAATTTTTTCCGAGAATATGAAATGATTACAACCAGAAAATCATAAATTGTTCAGAGACATGCATAAAAACAAACAGAAATCCTAGACACAATCTTCGACTTAAGCTCAGAGCTGTCTTCATCAACGTCCATGCTACTCAACTTATAAGAGAGACGATGAAGTTCAAACTAGATTTTTTGATTCTGAGTATCAAAGGCATCCATCCGATAAGTGATGTAGCCTCGAAGCGAGAGTAACTCGTCCACAATCATCTGATTGGAAGGCATGACAACAGATGAGGAAGATTGAGCATGAAACTCAGAAGGTTGAGGTTCAAGAGGGTTAGATTTGGTAGGTTCTGGTTGATCATCATGTGCATTTGATCTATCAGATCGATTTTTATAGGTGCGACGTTCATGAGGATCTATGGAGAAACCCATTTTGTGGACAACTTCCACATAAATCTTGCTTACGCCTGAGGATCTATTTTTAACAGTCTCACCAAAGCCCTGTTGCTTACGCATTTCTAGTTCCTCTTTAGAAATTCTACACAGGGAATAGTATAAATCCTTTCGATGATAGTTATCCCATTCACATAAGAGGTCGAAACCTGTTATGCTACCTTGATAGGGTATTGTACAAAACAATGAACTAAAATTTTTTAAATCCAAAACAATGTCTCTTCCTTTCACATAGGAAGTAAGATGATTTTTCCAAAAGTTCATGTTCCAGTAAAATACTCGAACAAGTTCAGGATATATGACGTTAGTTTCACATCAAAAGTCAAAAAGATTTTGTTGCCGTAAAAGATAAGAAAAAAGAAAATTTTCAAACTCAACATTCCCTACATTACCGTATTTCGGAGTAAAGATGACTCTATCATAAAAGTGTTCCTCAGAGACTTTACGCTGCTCATCATTAGCAAGAAGTCTTGTTAAATCTAGAGGGTTAGAATCCAAAGATGAAGTTCTCTGGTTCCTTTGAGTCACATTTGTGTGTTGCTTCTTTGATCTAGAAGAGGAAGCCATGGATTGATGTTTTTGAGTTTTTAGGTTTTTGGGTTTTGGAGATTTGGTTTTTTTTATTTAAGCCACTAAACACGAAAATGATGGTGTAGAAGTGTTTAGAGTTGAGAATGTGATATGAATAGACACAAAATCCACCCAAAACAGATCAAAAATGAAGATTTTAGGGATGCAGAGGGTTGACCACGAGTTGAACACAAGTTGAGGAAGAAGATGAGTTTAAAAATATTTGAAAAATGCAGCAAAATCACATATATAACTACACAGAGTAATCAGTTACTCACTTTGAGTAATCAGTTACTCAAATTTAAAAATTTAAAATTTTTCAAAAAGCAGCTTTGAGTAATTGATTATAATATTTGCATAAGCGGTTATTGAAAGTCCCGTTTAACCCTGTAATTGATTACTCTCTAGTGTAATCGATTACTGATCCTAGAAAAAATTTATTTTGAGCATACTGATGCTATGAAAATGATTTTTCGCCCAAAATTTGAAATTTTTAAACATAAATAAGCACTTTTAAGTACAAGTAGGCATGAGATAAACATAATGAAACCCACATATAATCATATAATACTGTTAAGATAGGTAAGCTTCACCAAAAATGTCTAATTCTCGTCTAATTTTGTAAAAAGGTTCTTTAGCCAATGGTTTAGTGAAAATATCTGCTAGTTGGTCATGAGTATCAACAAATTCAACGATCACATCTTTCTTTTGGACATGGTCCCTAAGAAAATGATGCCTTATATCTATGTGTTTTGTTCTAGAATGCATAAATGGATTCTTTGTGAGGTTTATAACACTAGCATTGTCACATCTCAGAGGAGTGCAGCCTAAGTCTAAGCCATAATCTCGTAATTGTTGTTGAAGTCACAACACTTGGACACAACAACTACTTGCTACTATATATTCAGCTTCAGCAATGCTTAGAGCAACACATGCTTGTTTCTTGCAAGACCAAGAGACTAAAGCATTTCCTAAAATGTGACAAGTACCACTTGTACTTTTACTCTCAGTTTTGCATCCAGAAAAATCTGAATCTGAATAACCAACCAAATCACGTATACTTCCTTTTGGATATCACAATCCAACGTCAGTTGTGCCTTTAAGATATTTCATGATTCTCTTAACAACAACTAAGTGTGATTCTTTTGATTTAGATTGATAACATGCACACAGACATACACTAACATGGTATTAGGTTTACTAACAGTTAATTATAAAATAGATCCAATCATACCTCGATACTTTGATATTTCAATGCATTTTCTAGCTTCGTCTATATCGATGTAAGTACTAGATCCCATAGGAGTAGCTATTGGCTTGCAGTCATCCATATCGAATATTTTCAGCAAATCTCTGCAATAATTGGATTGACTTACAAAAATGCTATTATCAAGTTGTTTGATTTGTAAGCCAAGGAAGTAATTCAACTTCCCCATCATGGACATTTCAAACTCTCCTTGCATCATTTTTCCAAAATTACTACACAAAACATCATTAGTAGAACCAAAAATAATATCATCTACATAAATTTGAACAAGGAAGAGTATGATGATTTATTTTGTTTATAAAGAGTGTAGTGTCGACCTTCCCTTTGGTGAATCCTTTTTCAAGTAAAAATTGGTTAAACGATTATACCATACGTGTGGATCTTGCTTCAAGCCAAAGAGAGCTTTGTTTAATTTGTAAACATGAGAAGGATGTTTGTAATCTTCAAAACTAGGAGTTTGTTCTACAAACACTTATTCTTGAATATATCCATTTAGAAAAGCACTCTTTACGTCCATTTGATATAGTTGAAAATTTAAAGAACAGACATATGCAAGTAATAGCCTAATAACTTCAAGTCTAGCAACCGAAGCAAAGGTTTCATCAAAGTCTATACCTTCTTCCTGATTATATTCTTGGGCTACTAGTCTAGCTTTATTTCTAACAATAATACCATTTCATCATATTTATTTCAAAATACCCAACGAGTTCCTATGACATGCCTATTTTTCAGTCTAGGAGCAAGTTCCCAAACTTCATTTCTCTCAAACTGCTTAAATTCTTCTTGCATCGCAAGAATCCAGTGTTCATCCTCGATTGCATCATCAATCTTTGAGGGTTCTATTTGAGAAACGAAGGTCATGTTTAGATAAGCATTTTCTAGCATTAAACGGGTAGTGACACCCTTACTTATATCACTAATGATGTTGTCAATAGGATGATCTCGATGAGTTCTCTATTATTTTGGTAAATCAACATGAATATGCTCTTCTTGTGAAGATAGATCATCATCTATTTTCAAATGCTCAGTATTAGTTGGAGAATCATTAATAGAATTTTCTTTAGCAGGGGAACTTGGCAAGTCCTCTTCATCAAAGGTTAACCCATCCTTTATCATAGGATTGTGAAGAAGATCTCTGCTCCTGACCTTGGCACGGTTTTTGATGAAGACACCAACATCACCAAAAAGAAGAAAAGGAAGAATACTTATGAAGACAATGAAGATTCAAGCTTCAAGATATTCAAGACTTTTAGTCTAAGTATAAATAGGTACTTCTATCCCATACTCTTGAATATATAATAGTAGTATTGCTCAAAATATTTTAATAGAAAATTTAAAACACTTCAAGTTTAAATATAAAAAAATTCAAAATATTGTGTAACTGAAATATGAGTAACAGGTTACAAGAGTAAGAAACAAAATTTGAACTTAGTAATCCATTACTAAACTTTGGGTAACAAATTACTCAAGTTTCAACATTCTTGAGTAACGGATTACTCTAATATGATTAACTGGTTACTCTAAGTGAATTTAAAATTCATTGTTGGACAGAACATTTGGGTAACCGATAACTCAATGTTGTAATCGGTTACTAAGAGTTGTTGCATTAGATTTTCAAATTCAAAGTGAATGGGTGTCAACCCAAAAGACATGGTTTAATTCCAATCAATTCCTACCCTTTGAAAGAGGCATTTTGGCTGGTTGGAAAGCCTATAAAAAGGCATTGAAACTCATCATCACTACACACAACTTTCATACAACTCTCGCACAATTTTGAAAAATTCTCTCACTATTTTTCTGCACTTTTGCACTCAGTTCTTAAACTTTCAAAAGAGAATTTTTCTGAGTTACTTGAAGTAATTGTTTCATAGTTTTACAAACCTATTGAGAAATATTACTTAGTTTACAATAGAGTTATTGAATTGCAAGTGATATTACATTTCATACTTGTAAAGACAATCCAAGCCACTGTTGTAATTCTTCATTCATTGTAAATACTTTCTTTCACGAGGTGTGATAAGAAAGGGGATAGAGTTACTTGGAAAGGTATTTTCCGAGGTTATAAGTATTAGTGAGTGTGTAAGGTGCATAGAAGTCTCAGGATGAGACTTATACAAGCATTTTCTAGCATTAAACGACTAATGACACCCTTACATATTATATCACTAATAATGTAGTCAATGGGATGATCTTTATGGGTTCTCAATTCTTTTGGTAAATTAGAGGGAATATGCTCTTCTTGATGAGATAGATCATCATCCATTTTCAAATGCTCAGAATTAGTTGTAGAATCAGTTATGGAAATTTCTTTAGTAGGAGAACTTGGCAAGTCCTCTTTATCAACGGTTAACCCATCCTTTATAATAGGATTGGTTTCATCAAAAGATACATGAACAGATTCTTCCATGGTTAAAGTTCTTTTATTAAAAAATCTATAAGCTTTACTCATAAGAGAGTAGCCAAGGAAGATACATTCATTAGCTTTTGCATCAAACTTGCCTAAGTTATCTTTACCATTATTCAAAACAAAGCATTTACAACTAAATACATGCTAATGAGAAATGTTTGGTTTTCTATCTTTAAAGAGGTCATAAGGGGTTTTCTTAAGAATTGGTCTTATAAGAACTCAGTTTGAAATGTAACATGCAGTACTTACTACATCAGCCCAGAAATATTTTGGGAGGTTAGTTTCATATAACATTGTTAGAGCCATTTCTTCTAAAGACCGATTCTTTCTCTCTACAAAACCATTTTGTTGTGGTGTTCTAGGAGCAGAAAAATTGTGATAGATGACAAGATCATTACAAAATTCTTCAAATGAAGAGTTTTAAAATTGTCCCCCATGAACACTTCTTATAGCAGTGATTTTTAGTGATTTTTCATTCTGAACTCTTTTAGCATAAATGCTAAAGGCTTTGAAAGCC
>NC_032009.1:12383085-12390232 GCF_001865875.1 Lupinus angustifolius | reverse complement strand
GTCTATCGGAAGAAACCATATGCTTAGGTTTAAAAAAAGGTTTTGTTTGTTTACCCAATTGACAAACACTACATAGTTTGTCTTTAGCAAATTTCATTCCGGGTAAACCAACAACTAAATATTTCTTAATGGGTTAATTCAAATGGTCCATATGTATATGAGCAATTCTCCTATGCCAAAGCCATGCATCATGATTATCATTAGCAACTAAATATGTTATTGGTAAAGAGGAGTCTATGTCAATCATATATATTATTTATCATCTTACCAATGAGTTTAGAGTTTTGAGAATTCTTACTTTCGATGATAAACTTATCTGGGTAGAATGCCACATGGAAGCCTTTGTCGCATAATGCACTTGTGCTTATAAGATTGTGCTTGAGTCCTTCAACATATAATACACCTTCTATGGTTGTTGAGGGTGGCTTGCCAATTCTACCAACTCCAAGTATTTTTCCCTTGCTGTTATCACCATATGTGATATAGCCTTTGTCCCTTGGAGTGAGGACAAAGAACTTGTTTCTATCACCCGTCATGTGTTTTGAGCAGCCGCTATCCAAGTGCCATAAGTTGCAGGCGACTCTCAAATTATCCTGCAAAATAGTTTAAGTTTTATTAGGTACCCAATATTCTTTGGGTCCTACATAGTTAGTACCTTTCTCAACCTATCTAAAAAGGCCTAGGAGTACACCATATTTTCTAATTATATGTACATGTGGGTTGATGTTTATGTATCCTAGATTTATTATTTCTATTTTCAAACGTGTGGATACTTTGTTTATCAAAGTTTATCTTAGTTGAGACACTTTTTTTCTTAGAAACATGGCTTTTTGAATAGCCGAGACAACCTCTGTCTGTTGAGTGTCTTTGATCATTAATGATCTTTTCTAAACTTTTACTACTCTTGTTTATCTTATTAAGTTCAAGACTTAAAGTTGATACTTTATTTTCAAGAATAATGTAATTTTGACACGAAGATGATGAGGGCTTGTTTCTAAATGCGTCTAACTCATTTTTTTGTTTTAGAAACATTTTTGTGATTTAACATATTCATCATGCAAGTCATTAAATGCAGTTTGTAATTTAGAAGAATATAGTTTAGTATTATTTACCTCTTCATCATCAGAATGATGAGATTCCATCAAGGAAAGATGTGTTTTTTCTTCATTTTCTTGTTTAGAAGCGGAATTGGTATAATTGTCTTCCCGAGCAATGTAGGCTCTCTATCCAGTCCTCATTTCATTCTTCCCTTTGAAGGAGTTCGTTTTCAACTTTGGACAATCCATCTTCATATTTCCAGGCTTGCCACATTCGAAGCATGTGAAATTTTGGTTTGAAGTGGAGGCGTCATTATTCTTGGTGAATTTTCTCATTTGTCTAGTTTTACCACTCTTGTTCCTTTTAAGGAACTTGCTGAACTTCTTCACAACAAGACTCATGTCTTCCATTTCTTCCTTATCAGATTCATCTTCTGATGATTCATATTTGTCTACTTTCGCCTTAAGAGAGATATTCTTCTTTTTCTTTTCTTGCTCTTCATGTTGGTCAAGTTGGCTGAGTTCTAACTCATGTTCCTGTAATTTCCCAAACGAAGCAGCCAAATAAATTTTTGATAAACGTTTCTTTTCAGAAATGGCTGTTACCTTGGGTTTCCATGTTCTGGTGAGTGATCTTAGAACCTTCAAGTTCAAGTTACTGTTTGATAGTACCTTATCAAGTGCAATAAGGTGATTTGTAAGATGAGTAAACCTCTTTTGTAGATCCAGAATTTTGTCTCCAGGTTTCATACGAAACATTTCGTATTCCTGGGAAAGATTGTTGAGTCTTTATATTTTTACCTCCTCTGTTCCTTCATGTGTTGTCTCTAGAGTATCCCACATTTCTTTGATGTATTTGCAGTTTAATAGTCTAAAGAACTCACCTATGCCAAGTGTTAATGTGAGGATGTTCTTTGCTTTGAGATCATACTCCACCTTCTTTTTATCTTCATCATTCCATAAAGATTTGGGCTTTACTTCTCTTACATTGTTTATTACCGTGAAGGGTTCATACAGTCCTTATTCAATTGCCTTCCATATGTCCAACTCTTGAGATTCTATGAAGATCCTCATTCTGATTTTCCAAAAGTCATAGCACTCTCCAACAAAGCTTGGAGGGCGGTTGATGTTGGAACCTTCTCCTAGAAATGATCATGAGACCATCTTTGATATAGGATCATATTTGAGGATATCGTACTCAAAAATAGCTTTGGTGCCAATTGTAAGAATGATATTGCAACTAAGAAGGGGGTGAATTAGTCGACTTAAAATTATGGCCACTTTTTTTGCAAAATCAAAAGTGAAAATGCAGCGGAAAATATATGCAGAAAGTAAACAAATAAATAATCAAAGAGATAAGGGAGAAGAGAACGCACAAGGATTTTTATACTAGTTCACCTTCTTGTCCACCAAAGATTACATCCAGTACTCTTGCAGCACAAAAGAATTCTTCACTAAAGATTATGAGTTGCAATTACAATATCTCACCCCCAAGATCTCTATGTACCTTACACACTTCCTAATCCTTATTCACTCTTGGAAAAACATCTTTCCAAGTGATTCTAATCCCCTTTCTTATCACACTCTTGTGAAACAAAGTATTCTGCAATAATAATGAAGAATGTACAACAATGACAGATTGCTTTTACAAGTTTGAAAGTAATATAACTTGAAATCCAATCAACTCTTTTGTATACTTAGTAATAATGATCTTTATAAGTTGCTAAACTTGGAAACACTTTACTTTAAGCAACTTCAGAAAAATCAACTTTGAAAGTTTAAGACCTATTTGCGAAAAGTGCAGAAAAATAATTCCATAATGTGTGTAAAAGCTTTTAAAATTTGTATTAGAGTTGTGTGTTTGTGTTGTGCGATTCAATTCATTTAAATAGACTTTCTAATCACCCATAGTGCCTCTACGAAATGGTAGGAATAGATTAGAGTGAAGACATTTCGTTTAGGATGAAAACCTTTCATTTTGAAATCTAAAATCTGATACAACAACTCTCAGTAATCAATTACAACTAATGGGTAATCGATTACCTAAACATTCCGTACACTGGGCATTTAAATTCGATTTATAGTAATCGATTACAACAAGTGAGTAATCTGTTACTCAAATTAATTAAAACTGGTAATCTGTTACTCAAATACAGTAATGGATTACTCTGATTAGTTTTAAGTTGAATAACGCTTTTCTCACACACGTAACCTGTTACTTAGATGCAGTAACCCGTTACACAATATTTTTGAAATTTTTTTGAGTATATTGAGGTGTTTCAATTTTCTTTTAAAAAGAGTTTGAGCATTACTAGTATTGTATATTCAAGAGTATAGGATAGAAGTACCTTTTTAGACTTAGACTAATTTGTCTTGAAGCTTTGTCTTATTTGTCTTCATAAGTATTCTTCATTTTCTTCTTTTTGTTGATGTTGGTGTTTTCATCAAAACCGTGCCAAGGTCAGGAGCAAAGATCTTCTTCACAGTTTTCTGCACAAGAAAAAGAATGAATCCCTAGGAAGAGGCTGGGTGAATATATTGGCTAGTTCTTTTGAGGTTTCCACAAATTGAATAACACAATCACCTTTATGCACATAATCTCTAAGGAAATGATTCATTATTTCTATATGCTTTGTTCTAGAATTTAAGATGGGATACTTTGTCAAGTTTATGGCACTAGAATTATCACACTTAATAGGAATTTTATCAAGTATTAGACCATCGTCTAATAGTTGTTGCTTCATCCAAAAGATTTGAGTACAACATATGCTCGCGGTGATATATTCAGCTTTGGCGGTTGACAAAGAAACACAAACTTGTTTTTTTACTATGTCATGAAATTAATGAACTACCTAATTGATGGCATGTACCACTAGTACTCTTTCGGCCCAATTTGCAGCCGGAAAAATCGGAGTCAGAGTGACCTACTAAAGAAAGTAAGGCATCCCTAGGATAACAAAGTCCCATATTTATGGTTCCTTTCAAATATTTCATAATGCATTTGATTGTAGAAAATTTGATTCTTTTGGAGAAGCATGATATCTAGCACACATGCAAATACTAAACATAATATTTGGGCAGCTTGAAGTTAGACATAATAAATATCCGATCATACCTCGATATTTAGCTACCTCTATTGCCTTACCTTTCTTGTCCTTGTCTAGATAACAAGATGATGTTGTAGGAGTTGAAGCTTCTTTGGATTTGTCCATCTCAAAAAATTCCATAAGCTCCATGCAATATTTTGATTCATGAACAAAGATGTCGTTGTTCATTTGTTTTATTTGCAGCCCAAGGAAGAATGTCAATTTTCCCATCATTTACATCTCAAACTCACCCTTCATAAGATCAAAAAAATCCTTGCACAAAACATCGTTAGTTGCACCAATGATTATATCATAAACATAAATTTGAACTAACAATATGTATTTTTCAGATTTAGATATAATAGGAGTAGTGTCAACTTTGCCTCTTACATACCCTTTTTATAAAAGAAAAGAGCTAAGTCTATCATACAAGGATCTTGGGCTTGTTTCAACTCATAAAGTGTCCTTTTCAACTTAAGGAGATGGTTTGCATGTTTGTGATTTTCAAAACCGGGGGGTTGGTCAACATAAACTTCTTCTTGAAAATATCCATTCAAGAATGCTCTCTTTTCATCCATTTGGTAAAGTTTGAAATTCAAAATTGAAGGAAAAGCTAAATGCATTCTAATAGCCTCTAACCATGCAACCGGGGCATATGTTTTGTCATAATAAATTCCTCCTCTTGATTATAACCATTGGCTACCAATCTAGTCTTGTATCTAATAATTAAGTTGGGCTCGTCTAATTTTTTTTATAAACTCATTTTGTGCCAATAATAGGATGACCACAAGGTCTATGGACAAAGTCCCAAACATTATTATGTTCAAATTGGTTAAGCTCTTATTGCATAGCTATTCCCTAATGTTCATCTTCTATTGGCTCATCTATAGTCTTAGGCTCAATTTGTGACACAAAAGCAAAAAAGTTACAAATATTGCAAAGTGAATTTTGGGTTACCACTCCCCTTGAGATATCACCTATGATTTTATCAATGGGGTGGTCCTTCTTTATTTTCCAAGCCCGTGGCATATCTTGAAGATCTTTACTGGCTTCTTGATTATCTTGTGACACTTTTTTAGATTTTGTATCCTTAGTGTACGCATCTTCAAGAGCACCTAAAACATCATCAGAAACAACCTTCCTCTTCTCTTTTGAAGAAGACTCATCAAAATGTACATTTATAGATTCTTCAACATTCATAGTATGATTTTTACAGGCTCTATATGATTTACTATGATTTGAGTAACCTAAGAATATTCCCTCATCAGCTTTTGAATCAAACTTACTTAATTTATCTATACCATTATTTAAAATGAAGCATTTACATCCAAAAACATGAAGATGTGAAATATTCGGTTTTCGACCTTTAAAACGTTTGTAGGGGTTTCTAGAGTATATGCCTCAAAAGAACTCTATTTATTATGTAGCATGCAATATGCACTGCACATGCCCAAAAGTATTTAGGCACCTTGCTTTCATTTAACATGGTTCTAGCCAACTCCTCAAGATCTCATTTTTTCCTCTCAACAACTTTATTTTGTTGAGGAGTTCTAGGAGCGGAATATGGGTGATGAAAACCATGTTTTTGACAGAATTTATTGAATTGGTGGTTTTCAAATTCTCCATCATGATCACTTCAAATACACACTATTTTATGGTTAAGTTGATTTTGAAGAAGTTTGGCAAAAATTTTAAATGATTTAAAAGAGCCACTTTTCAATGCGAGAAACAATGTCCAAGTGAATATAGAGAAGTCATCTACAATGACTAGTGCATAATAGCTACCATCCAAGCTCATAATCTATGATGGTCCAAACAAGTCCATCTGGAGCAACTCCAAAGGCCTTGTTGTGGATACCATAGTTTTTGATGAAAAAGAAATTTTTTACATACTTGCATCTTTGGCAACAGTCGCAAATATCCTCTGTTTTAAAATTCAGCTTTGGTAATCCAACCACTAACTTTAGAACCTACTAGGTAGGACCTAAACTTTTCGAAGACAAACACAACAACTAGTAGCTCCTTCTTTGTGGTGGCATAGTTGGCCTCAGCCCTATCAATTTTTTTGCTTGCATAGTAGATTACATGCATCTTCTTTTGGCCCAGAACTGCTCCCACGACATAGTCACTAGCACTACACATCACTTCAAAGGGAAGATTCCAATCTGGTGATTGCAATACTAGTGTAGTGACCAATGCCTCCTTCAACCTGCAAAACGATTCTAGACAAGGAGCACTAAAATCAAATGCAATATCTTCCATTAAAAGGTTAGAAAGGGGTTTCACAATTTTTGAAAAATCTTTTATGAATCTGTGGTAAAATACCGAATGGCCTAAGAAACTCCTAACACCTTTTAAGTTAATTGGTGGTGGCATATTTTCTATTACTACAATTTTTGCCATGACCACCTCTATCCCTTTTCCTGAAATTAAATGTCCCAACACAATACCCTCGCGCACCTGTTGAAAGAGTATTTGAGAGGTTTTCCCCCTCAACAAATTGTCCCTGGCAAAGGCGCCAATTTGTTGAAAGGAAAAGTTTCTCTTCTTCGGTGTGTTTTCTTTATTTTGTTAAGTAAGTGAACTCGGTTTTATTCTTTGTTCGCCATCTCGGCTTTGTTGAAATAAATTCCAACGACGGTATAATATTCCAGTTACAACTTACTTCTAATAATCATGTGAATAAGTTATTCCTTCTTTGCCCCATCTCGGCTTTGTTAGCATAAATTCTAACGCCGGTACAATGGTATCGAAGCAATCCCCTATTACATAATTATTAACTACCTTTGAATACCATCTCGGTTTTGTGAAATAAATTCCAACTCCAGTTTAATAGTATTATAATGTACAAAAGTGATGAATAGTTAGTTGTTAGAAACAAGTAAATAAATAAAGAACAAAAGAATAATAAATTTAAGTGATCTTTATTTATTTACTCCATTTCGGGTTTCTTCCTTAAGGAAGGTTGGTATTAAAGAATAAATAAATTGCGGAAAGTAAATAACAATAAATAAAAGTTAGTAA
>NC_032009.1:12301697-12382985 GCF_001865875.1 Lupinus angustifolius | reverse complement strand
GAGATTACAAAATGGATTTTTGCATCTCATTTGCCTTTTCCTTTCTCCTCTTGAATTATAAACTAAAAACTATAAAACTTACTTAAAAAGAACTTCTATGAACTAAGAAAAATAAGAAAGAATTGTGTTTTCACTTCAGGGAAGATGATTTTCAAGGGAAGAAGATGATATCAAGATATAATTTTCGAATGAAATGTCTTCCTATTTATAGAGTTCCCTGCTACCATTGAGCTGCCTGTTTGCATCGCTCGGCAGTTGACCAAACCCTTCAGCATGGATTTGGTCACTTGGTCAAGTAGCTTTGTCACCTTCTTAAGCTTGACTCACCAAAGCTAGTTGTGAATCCGCTCAGTAGCTGACCAAACCCTTCAGCATGGGTTTGGTCACTTGCTCAAGTAGCTTGGTCACCTCCTTTAGCTTGACTCACCAAGGCTAGTTGTGAGCTATGGGACCAACTACGGCGGACTACTTGAAGTTAGGTCATGCATGACTTCATGGTTTCTTGATGGCTAAGTCAATTCTGGGTGCACACTGCTAAGCACACATATGGCACCGCTAAGCTGTCTACTTGAGCAGGTGTCTGGTTCACCGCTGAGCACACATGTGGAACCGCTGAGTTGCCTGCTTGATCAGCTTGGGCATGTGCCAGGCTTGTGTCTGACCGTGCCAAGCGTGTGTTCTGACCGTGTCAGGCTTTGTCTGGTGCTAGGCTGAGCGGTCAAGCAGGTCCGCTAAGCTTCCTGCTTGAGCAACTTGGTCTATGCCAGGTTGGTTTGACTGAGCCAGGTTGGGTCTGATCATGCCTGGATGGTGTCCAGGTCAACTTAGCGTGGCTTGGTCCACGCCCAGATGCCTGCTTGAGCACCTTGAGTTTGACTTCTTTTTCTTCTTGGACCATGAGTGTTTATTCTCTTTTCTTTTTCTTTCTAAATCCTACAAAACACATAAAAAAAAAATACAAACAGAAATATACAAGATTGTGATATTTTATCCAGAAAGTATTGTTTTAAGTTGGTTTTTCTCAATTATGCTTAAGATAAGTGCCATAAATGTATATGAAATTTAGGTATATTTGGCACTTATCAGCACCATGAAGTGACATTTTTCTCAATTTAATACAAGATTCACTTCCTCACATCTCTGCAATATTTTTGTCAAATTTGTTAAATAGTCATCAAGTGAAAGTCCATAAATAGAAAAATCATCCATAAAAACTTCTGTTATGTTTTCTATAAAATCAGAAAATATTACAATCATGCATCTTTGAAAAGTGGTTGGAACATTACATAGCCCAAAAGGTATTCTCCTATAGGCAAAGGTGCCACACAGACATGTGAAAGTAGTTTTCTGTTGGTCTACAGGGTGAATGGGGATTTGTGAAATCTGAGTACCCATCTAAATAGCAGAAATATTCATTTGTAGCAAGTCTTTCAAGCATTTGATCAATGACTGGGAGAGGGAAGTGATCTTTCCTACTGGTTGTATTTAATTTTCTATAATCAATGAACAGTCTACAACCTGTGACTGTTCTAGTTGGTATTAATTCATTTTTCTCATTTTTCACAACAGTCAATCCTCCTTTTTTAGGAACCACATGAATTAGGCTCACCCTTTCACTATCATATATACGATATATTACCGCATCATCTAAACGTTTTAGCACTTATTTCCTAACCACTTCTTTCATATTAGGATTTAGTCTCCTCTAGTTTTCAATTGAAGTTTTGTGGTTAGGTTCCATGCATGCAAAAAGAAGGGTTTATACCTTTTATATCATCCAATGTGTATCCTATTACATTCGTTTGCATTCTCAGGACCCTTAGCAATTTTTCAGTTTCCAATTTATTTAATTTAGCATTAACAACAACTGGATAAGATGAATTAGGTCCAAGAAATTCATACCTAAGGGTGGAGGGGAGTGTTTTCAATTCAATTTTAGGTGTTTCCCCTCATCCCAATCTTTAGATTTGGGCATTACCTTCAAGGTCTCATCTTGCGGGTTGTGAGGAAGTGTTGGACTTGCATTCAGAAATTCTATAACCTTAGCCACTTCCTCATCAACGTTCGAAGTGTCACCATCTACCATGCATCTCTCTAAGGGATCCTTAGATTGCACTCTAGATACTTCCTCTTTTACAACTTGGTTCAGCATATCAACTCTGAATCATGAATCCTCAAGAGAAGGTTGTTTAATAGATTTAGCAATATCAAATTCAACTTTTTCATCCCCTATGCTTAGGGAAAGTTTTCCATTCTTTACATCAATTATAGCACCAACAGTTGCGAAAAAGTGTATACCTAGTATGATTGGGATTTGTGAATCATCTTCCATCTCTAGTATTACAAAATCTATTGGAATGAAAAATTTCCCAACTTTGTTAGTAACATCCTCCAAGATGCCTATAGAGAATTTAACTGATCTATCTGCAAATTGAAGTGATATAGTAGTGGGTTTTAGTTCACCCACTTCCAATTTTTTTTTCACACGGATAAAGGCATGAGACTCACACTTGCCCCTAAGTCACATAAGGCATGATCAAAACTAGTATTTCCAATTAAACATGGGATAGAAAAACTACCAGGATCATTTAATTTAGGAGTTAATTTATTTTGAATTAAAGCACTATACTCCTTAGTTAAAGCAATTGAGTATGACTTGAATTCTTAAATAATTCTATTAGGATTTCTATTTTACAATTCAAGTCATTGAGCATGTTTGAAAAACTTTTATTTATCATGACTTGATCTTCATGGAATTTATTTTGGTTAGCAAGCAATTTTTCTTGACCTTCCATTAATGTTTTAAGAGTAGGGTCAATAGGATAAGATTATACATGTGGAAACCTTGTTGGAGGTTTCCTGTTACCTGTCCCATCCTGGTATGGATGATTCAGAGTGTTGTTGCTCCTCCAAGAAAGGCTGAGATTGTTCTGCCTATATGGTGGGTTGAATTGTTGCTTGCTCCTCTCCTTGTAGTCATAGTAGTTGCATGATTCAGGTTGTTCATTGACCAATGCTCCATGTTCAGGTTCAGTGAAGTGTTTACATTCAAACAACTCATGACCTTTTGTTCCACATCCCTCACAAGTTGCAATATACCTAATATCATTAGCATGGTATTTTTCTAGCTTTCCAAACCTTTGAGAAAGGTTCTCCAGCGTGGAAATTACCTTCTCCATCTGATTGCCTGAATATCGTGAACCAGAGTCTTTTCTTGGATGATGTCTTCTCTCATTTTCCCATTGGTGAAGATTGGAAACTAAAATCTCTAAGATCTTTGAAGCAACATCAATTCCTTTGCACATAAAGGCACCACCTGCTGAAGAGTCCGACGATTGTTGTGATGGAAAGTCTAGCCCACTGTAGAAGTTCTAAACCAACATCCAAGGTGGAATACCATGATGAGGGCAAGCTTCCGTCAACTCATTTAATCTTTCCCATGCTTCAACAATTGACTCCTCATCCTTTTGACTGGAATTCTGGATGAGGTGCCTATAGTGCAGAGTTTTGGAAGGAGGAAAATATTTGTTGAGAAAAGCCTCCTCCAAAGTTCGCCAGGTTGCTTGAATTTAAGCATTTTGATTCCTTATCCACATCTTAGCTCTGTCTCTAAGGGAATATAGAAACATGCGGAGACACATGGCATCTTTAGAAGCCCTATGAATCCTTACTGTCTCACAGAATTCCAAGAACTGGTCAATATGGGTATTCGAATCTTCATGAGCTCCTCCTCCATATTGGTTTTACATCACCATTTGGATCAAACTAGATGGCAGAGAAAAGCTCTTTGCCTCAATAGTTGGGCGGATTATTCTAGGACATGAACTACGAGTATTAGGGGTTGTATAGCTGCGAACTGGTTTTTCCTCTCGTTTAGCCATTGTTTGTACACGCGCACGTCTTTCTCTTGATCTTTCCTTTTTTGCCTTCTTCTTCTATGGAAAGTCCTTTCTGGCTCTGACTAGTAATTTGAACTTTTTATAAACCAAGTGGGCAACCTGCAAAGGTACCAAGAAAAAGGAAAATGCGTAATGCACTAGAGTAAAGTAATGAATTAATTAAGAATTAAAGAAATTTTTACACAGTCCCCGGCAACGGCGCCAAAAACTTGATAAGGCAAATAATAAGTGCACGATTATATCATCAAGTAATAAAATATCGATACCACAAGGACAGGAAAACTCCTTTAATTATAACAACTAATTTATACTTAACTCAAATAAAGAAATAAAATTAAATTTAGAACGATTGAGAAATTAAAAAGAATAGTTATGAAAGTATTAACAATGATTGAAATCTAATTTAGGGAGACTTACAGGATAAGGGTTACCGCCTTTACACTCGCAAATCATTGTTTTGCTCATTTTCATGAACTTTTAAGTTGTGAGGGTGAATTGCTCTTTGATATGTGTCATCCTCTCTCAAGCTCTGACACGTGTACTTAACTGAAGTTGCACCTACTCTTGTGGTACGGTTATCAATCAAATCCTTTACTTGTATCTTCTTTCCAATCGCTTCGTAGCAACCCAAGGTGAATTCTAGAAACCCCCGAGAATCCTAAGACTACTCTCATGAATTAGGATTCTAGTTTGAATAACTGAATGGTCAGACAGTTGAGTTCACCTCTTGGTCCTTCCCCAATGTATCTAATAGGTGTAATTTGTTGGCCAGACAACTCATACGAATAAAACCCAGTTTAATGATTAAAATCACAACAATCAATGAAATAGAAGTAAGAACAAATATTTATTGCATGTAAAAGAGCATAGCTCTAATCCTGGAAACAAGGGGAATTACTCACTCATGATGGAGAAGAGAATACCATATTCTAAATTAGAGAATTGTAATGTAAAGTTTAAAGTGTTTTCATCCTTGAGGGAGAACCCTTATTTATCCTAATTACAAAATATTGGGCTAAGCCCAAGAAAACAAATCTAAAAAATAGGAATATAATATAACATTTATGACTTCTTTTGGCCCTTCATTTGGTCTTCGCATAGCCTAACACTGAATTTCATCTTCTTGCACTCAATATCTACTCTTTCTGGCTTTAATCCATCGAAACTACACAACATAGCAAAAAAATACCCACTCAACCCGAACAAAGAGAAATAAAAGCTAAAAGCAATCCTAAAGTTCTAATTATGTCCTAAACTGCAAGTTAAATGCAATGCAAATATAGCATAATTTCACACTCATCAACGTGACATGAACTTTCTCCTTGAGTGATAGTTCTAATAACTTTAATCTATCTCCCATCATGCGCCTAGAACAAACTACGCAAGATATCGCAATTAACGATAGCCATTCAAATAGACTTGCTAGAACAACACTATAAAAAATGAGACTGAAGATAATCAACAATGCTCATTGAAGCAAGCGTTGTTAAATTAAATAGGCGGGTATAACTTCAACAACGCAGGCGTCAACGAGCATTGTTGAATTAGCATTAGCTTGAATTAGTGTTGTTTAACAGAGGACCTTTAAACAAGCACTGTTAATTTATATCAATCCAACAACACAAGATTGAGAGAGAATTTTAGAATATGACATAGTAATATCACTTTCTTAATTGAATATTGTTGATAGGATACGATGTTTAAGCATCAAAAGTTGCTTAAAAGAGCGATGTTGAAGATGTCATATCAACAATGCTCTCTTGAGTAAGCGTTGTTGAAGATATTATATCAACAGCACTCTCTTGAGTGAGCGTTGTTGAAGATTTCATATCAACATCGCTCCGTTGAGTGAGCGTTGTTGATATGATATGATGTTTAAGCTTCAAAAGTTGCTTAAAGGAGCATTATTGAAGATGTCATATCAACAACACTCTCTTGAGTGAGCGCCATATCAACAACGCTCTCTTGAGTGAGCGCCATATCAACAAAGCTCTCATGAGTGAGCGTCGTTGTATATAACATCTTCAATAATTCTTTCTTAAATGTGCATTGTTGATTGGATACGACATTTTAATATCTGAAAAAATTAATAGTGGAGTACTTGACCTAAACGCAGTTCTCTCATTTTTGTGTCTCTTCATTTCTATGCATATTCTTTGTTTTGTTGCTTTGTGATTTGTGTCTCTTCATTTATGTTGTGATTCACACTAACGTTTCCAAGTAGTGTAAGATATTTGATGTTTTTTTCTCAACCAAGCATGGTAATGGGTTCAATTGTTTCTATGTGCCTATTATATTTAGTGATTTGTACTTGTCTAATTAATCATTATCTCCTTTTATAATTAGTCGTAGCACCCAAAGAGAAGAAGATAGAAGGAAGAAAAAACAATGAAACCGGAAAGAGAGCAATATAAGGCACAATGAAAAAGGAAAGTTTTGTTGAAGTAAAAAAAATAGAATAAAGGGTCACTACTCATTCCCTTCCCCCGCGCAAAGGTTAGATTTTGCATTCACAATTTGTGGCTTGCTCTGATTACTAGAAGCAACTTAAAGTACACTCTTAGGGTTTAGCTATTTCATATACACTCTTAGAATACTTTTCCATTTTCCAAATTAATAGTAATAAGTCGTTTTCCATTTATAGCTTGGACACCACCAAAAGTGTTAGTTTTCAAGTAAAATATATATTCATATGTTTTACTCTTCTTCATGTTCTCTGCATACATTGAAAGAAGATTATGTGAATGGCTAAGTTTTTTGTAGGACTTTAACCAATTGAGAAAGGGAAGTTAGCACGTGATATTCATAAAAAAGAATGTGTATGTCACGTTTTCAATCTTCATTCTCTATGATTAATTTCTTACTGGATTTCAATGTTTAATCTTCATATCTTTATATCTTTAATCTTCATTCTTCAATATTCAATCTAATTTTTTATTTTTGTTTTTGCAGCAATTCTTAACGGCTATATGAGACGGTGACTTGGACTAAGTGGAATATCTTATTCTTAACGGCTATATGAGATGGTGACCTGGGCTAAGTGGAATATCTAAGTTCTATTTTGCACTTAGATTATTTCTTTGACTGAGGGGAACTTTGAAGAATGAAAAATTGTTGATGTTAATTTCTTTTTTGTGGTTTGTCTTTTGGATGGTTGTGCAAACTCCATGAACATTGTTAATTTTCAGTTCTATTTTGAGCCCTAAATATTGTATTTTGGAAACATATATAACTCATTAATTTATGGTAATCTTGAAAATTTTGCTTTTGTTCTACAATATAGCTCATCAAATATTCCTCATAATCTATTAATGTGTGTCTGTGTTGTTTAGAATATATGTGTTGTTGATAATTGTATATGTAGGTAATCAACAACACATGCTATATGGAAAGCGTTCTTGTATTAATCATATACAACAACGTCCTTTTAGACGACACTGTTGTATATGATTAATACAACATTGCTAGTGTATAACAGCGCTCGTTGGAGGAGCATTGTTGTGTGTATGAAATACAATAGCTCACATATAAGCCTTGATAAAGCATGTTGTATTCTACTGCGCTCAAATAGACAACGCTCGAAAGTGCTGTTATATATCTAAAATGCGCATTGTTGAAGTACAACTCTAGCGTAGTGACACCCGCTATCCAAATACGAATGATGTCCATGCATTCTTAGGCACACCTGCAAAACAATATCACTTGCCAATTTTAGGTACCCAAGTTATATTGGGTCCCTTCTTCTTAATAACCTTGGGAGCTTGTCCTTTTTGAATCCACATATATTGACCACTAGGTACACCATATCTTTTTATATTAAAAGAAATAGAAGTATGTCCATATATGGCACAATAAAAGTAAGTAGGAAAATTTTCATACAACTTGTTGGTATATGCTACTTGTCTCATATTAAACTTCCTTTTCTCAGCATGTTTGTAACCTAGACCAGTCTTGTTACCTATATTTCTAGATGCAGCAAGTAAATTGTTTAAGATTTGACTACTAGTTGTTATGTTTGCAATTTTCTGTTATAAACACAAATTTTCATTTTTTAAAATTTTGCACTTTTCACAAGTTGATGCCTCATGTAACATACTAGAACAGTTGCAAGTAGCATTAGAATATCTAAATCAAGATTTTCATTCTCGAATTTCAATTCATCAATAAAAAATTTCATTTCAATCATTTTCTTTTCATGCACAAGAATCACTATTTTTCTATCTACATTTGTTCTAGCTAACTTTTTCAATTTTTCTTGCAACACGACAAATGCAACATATAATTCATCATATGTAGGAAAACATTTGGAACTAGAATTAGATTCATAAGAATGTACCTCATTCGACTCTTCTTGATTGCTTGAGTCGTAAGAATTATGTTGTACATTTATTTCTCATCATCCGTCCACAAGCGTTTTCGCTTTTCTTTGGTTTCACCTTCCACTAGATGCAGTGGAATATAAGGGTCATTTTGTACGGAATCCCAAATGTCCATATCGATAGTCTCGATGAATATTCTCATTATGATTTTCCAATAAGTGTAACCCTCGCCACTGAAAACCGGAGGGCGGTTGATGGATGGCCTATCATCGCTGAAAGGGTTTGTGGAGACCAGAGTAAAATTTCCAAGAATCAACAATCTAAACGGTTAAGTTAGTATTGTCGTACTAGCTTTGATACCACTTGTTGTATAACAAGGGCTTACAATCACTTAGAGGGGGTAAATAGGTGTAGCAGATTAATCGATTATACAAAGCTTTATTCGATTAATGACAACATGACTTAATCGATTAATCACATGAATATTTGATAAGCCTGATTCTTGTCCTTCTTGAAAATATGATTTCTTGCACCGAAAGATAACCACAATTTCAATCAATAAAGATGCACTACTTAATGAATCTATGCTTAAGTAATATCACACATTCAGAACGAGCAGTAAATTCAATAAGCAAAATAATATATCTAAACAAATCGTAAATTGATTGAAATTTAAAGATAAGGGGTAGAAAATTTGAGATGACGATCTTTTATCCTGGTTCGTTTGTAGGTCAACTTGCAAACTACATCTAGGCCTCCCTTGATGATCTTGGAAGATTTTTTTTCACTAATGGAAATTAAATGTTTTACAAAACACACTTCCAATCAATACAAAACTTCTTTCTTGAACTATAGAGATCCCTGAATGGTTTGACCCTCAATCTTATATAGATAATCCACACCATTATGGTTCTAGCCCTAGCACTTCTATTTCATTTCCAAGACCCTTGTATCAATGAATACTCAACTAGGATAAACAACTCAATTCTCTAACAAACAGTGATACTAACACACCAAGAGAACTCAATAAAATTGTCACAAATTTACAAGTTGTTTTTTACACCTAAAATGTTCTAATCTAACAATCCAAAACAACACCAAAACCTGACTGGAAATCTCACAAAAAATTTAATAGAAAATTGTGTGATTATTCTATGTTTTTCAAAAATGGTTTTCGACAATAGATGCATTATTGATAATTTCCAATGAAAATACCCTATCTCACTTTCTTGTGTCAAGAAAACTAAAATACTTTTCACATAAATCGAATTTCACTCAAAATGAATTTGAAAGTTAATCTCTGAACTTTTTCAAGACTTGTTGTGAGCAAATGGGAAAATTCAGGTTTGATATGAAATTGGTTTCTACATTGTTTAATCGATTAAAACATGGATTAATCGAGTAATGATGCCAAGAAATTAAAACCATTAGCTACTATAACTATGTTAATTGATTAATGTCATACTTAATCGATTTTTGAGTTCTCATTCTCATTTAATCGATTAACACACAATGTTATCGCTTAATTGGGTTAAAACTACTTTCTTTAATGTATGGTGAACCTTCTGCATGATATGTATATGCATAACATATGATTTTCAAAAGATATAAGATTTTGATGTACTAAAATCAATATGCAGATGCATGACCATGTTTGTATGTATGCAATTTGTTTTAAGTTGTTAATTTTAATTTTGTGAGACTCCCATTCTAGGTTCACCTAGCCTAGAATACATCTAAACAAGTATCTTAAGACTTCTAGAAAAGTAAAAACTTAACCTAAGTCTTCCTTGATGAACTTTGATTCTTGGCTTTGTTGTTTGTTAAGTAGTCCTTGTCTTCAAGCTTGCCTTTATATCCTTATCTCCAAGCTTGTCTTTATATGTCTTCATCAAAACTATGTAATGTTGCACACATACAATCTCATTGTCGCACTACTTTATGTTGTCTAGAGCAAGGTGGGATAGTGCACTATAGGACTAGTGCCTTGTTGCACTATCTAATCTTCTTAAATAAATTATAAATATATCAACTAATCAACCATTTTCTAAATGAACTATGTAGCCTTGATTTCACTATTGCAGTTAGAGATACATAGGAGCAGACACTACCCTGTCAGACACAAAAAATAAAAATATGTTTTTGGTCTTTTTTTATTTAATAATATGTGAGGGTAAAATTAATATTTTGAACGAATATCCACATGATTGATCAAAGTATCATTTTTATAATGGGTGGTATGAGGTATCTAACAACTTCCTCAACCATATCCGACTTCCGAACTTACATTTCCTCTATGAGCAGATTAATCATTTCTCTTTAAATTGGTTTGTCATGTTTTTCCTCTAAAAAAACATCGATGACTACTTCGCTGCTTTTATTTGCATTATTATCGTCACGTCCATGAAAAGTGGGATAGCGACAGTAGGACGACTACACTGGAGATAGCTGAGAGTTAGGCCTTTAATGATTGATTATGTGGATATTTTCTTTTATTATTATAATTTATCCTTTTTTTTGTTTTTTTCTATGAACTATTTTTGTGTTGTATATATTCATTTCATATACAAGCATTTATTTGTTACATGTATGTCATACACCCATATATATATATATATATAAAATAATTTCATACAATTATTCATTCTATTACGGGCATGTCATATCCCCATACAAAAAATGTAAAAAAAAAAAAAAGCAATTTATTTTATACACGGATATCTTGCATTAAAAAAATCTCATATCTTATGCAAACCATGCATCCTCTCTAAAAAAAGAGAGACCATACAATATTCATATTCCTATAATACTCATCATATCTTTTTCTAAGATCATTTATCAAATGATGCCTCATTCTATATATCGTGAGACCATAAATATTTGAGAGAATATATAGATGCGGTCATATTGTGGAGCTTGTGTATTCTATCTATTATCGTCGACAACCACTATACGATCTAGAGGGGTTCTAACCCTAGATACGGTTGTGAGATGATCTACTTGTTAATTAGAAAGTTCTTCTTTTGATAATGGAAATTAATTTTCAATAATTCAAAATAAATTTTTAAACCAAACTCATTGGGAGTTACAATTTTAAATTGGAATCATTGTCCGACCTAGGAAAGACAACACTAATTAAACTCATGTTTTGAACCCTAGAGCTTAAGCCATAATGAAAGCTAACAAATTACATATTGAGAATCTGGATGATGAGATCGATGAGGGGAAGAGGAGAAGAGTTATGTCAGACGACTTCATTGATCCTAATCTTTTCCTCACGATTAATACCTTGAAGGAAGGGAATATGTTCGTGAATAATGGTACACATCCTAATGAAGATAATAAACCTTTGAATAATTGGTAGCCTGAGCCAGTAATTGATTTAGAGGCATAATAATTATTTGATTATTTTGAAATTCAGATACGTTGGATTTTATTTGGAATTACATTTATGTTACTTGAGACAATATCTTAGTGAATTTGAATGACTATCCAATATTCCCCTGGCTAATCCATTTTTATCATTTTTACCATTATGAACATCCATATTTCGTGTCTCATTTCTTTCCCTGATATTTCACAAGTTATTATATGTATCAAAATTTTGTAGAGATTTTTTGTCAAGTTATACGATACTTGAAACTTTATCAATTGATTATTTAACGGTACTTGATGATGATCCCATTGAGATCGTTGATGGAGAAGAGGGTCGGGGAGTAAAGGAAGAGACAACCAAATAATTGGAGTTAGATTTCATAGAAATGTCAAGACATGTAGAATGGGTGGCTAATATTGTATTGGTACCCAAGAAATGAAGGAAAATGAGACTGTGTGTGGACTACGGAAATTTGAACAAAGCAAGCCTGAAAGTGATTTTCCCACCCCTCACATTAATGTTTTATTCATGCGCTAAAGATTTTTCAACCTAATGAGTTTTTTATTCATGCCCTAAGAAAACTCGAAAGGTCGACCTAAGAAAAAGTTAGGATATAAATGAAAAGGTCGTTAGGTTGAAAACCCAAAATGACAGCCTTAGCAAAAACTAGGGCATGAATAAAAACTCTTTAGGTTGAAAACCAGAAATGGCGACCTAAGCAAAAGTTAGGGTATGAATGAATATCTCGTTAGGTTGAAAACCCAAAAAGGCAGCCTAAGCAAAAATTAGGGGATGAATAAAAACTCTTTAGTTTGAAAACTCGAAAGGGCAACGTAAGAAATATTTAGGCTATGATTGAAAAACTCGTTAGGTTGAAAACCCGAAAGGGAAATCTAAGCAAAAATTAGGGCATCAATAAAAAAACTTTTAGATCGAAAACCTGAAAGGGTGACCTAAGCAAAAGTTAGGGTTTGAATGAGAACCCGATTAGGTTGAAAACCCAAAAGGATAACATAAGAAAAATTAGGGTATGAACAAAATCATGTTAGGTTGAAAACCCGAAAGGGCCACCTAAGCAAAAGTTAGTGCAATGAAAAGGCAATCCTCTTGAAAGTCTACTACCATTAGGGTGAACTAGAATCCTCATTATGTCTACACATCAAGTTAGAATTGTAGTAGTCTCGGGTATTGTGAGATGAAATATGAAGTTCATGGGAATACTGAACAAAACAAATGCAATGGTCAAGTTATCTAGTTGTCTCATAATATCAATTGATGAATGAGCAATTACCATATACTAGGGCAAAATTTATGCAAAATTTTGTAACTTGTAATACCTATTGTAGCACTTATATCCTTGAATCTTCCTATTAAAATTCCTTGAATATCAATAGAAGAAATTTTATTCGTCTCCCTACTATACATTTATGCGTGCATGTTCACCTAGATAAGTCTCAAGTTATATAAATATGATGTTCGAACAACATAATGATATTTTTTCACCAATGGTTTAGACTAACAAAACTCACTAAAACTAAGTCTCAAGGTCTATATTAATGGAAAACGAGTGACAATATTTTAGTAAGAATGAAAGGCAATGCCTAAATAGATTTCAAGGTTTAAAAAAGAGAGGAAGAAAATGTGATGTGTCAGCTTGATTAATTGTTGTCTATTGAGGAAGTGTTATGGTTTCATATCAATCAAATGTAACAATGATAATTAAGATATTCATATATGTGTAATCCATTATACCTATATCCTTACAAACATCTTCGCATTACTCATGCATCATTTGCATTCACACCATCATATGCATGCATGGCCAGAGTTTTGACCACCTAGTGGTCTTTTTTCACTGTTGACCTAGAGTTCCTCATTATTTGTGCATTCTAGTGGCATCCTCCTTGTACCCAGGTGTCGTGGCCCTATTTTCGGCTGGAATACCGACTCTACGACTTAGGAAGAGACAAACTCGATTTCAACCTCTCCCAATTGATTTAGAGTGACTACTACGTTTTTAGCGGTTAAAACATAGAAAACTCTATATTATGCCCAAATTGGATAATATGGTCTTTTAATAAAGATTCTGAGCTCGGGAGTCAGTTACAAATCGAGGAAGGAATTAGCATCCCGTCCTCCCATATTAAAATGATTCCCTCGCTAATATATGGACTTTTATACCCTTACACGGATTTATTAAACATATCACTTTTGAAACAAGATATTTTTATTTTTTATATTTGTGTCTGACAAGAGTTCATATTGCTCTTATGTATTCCTCGGTGCAATAGGAAAATCGAGACTACGTAGTTCTGGTTACGAAAATTGATTAATTAGTTCGAATGATTTTGATGATTTAGAAAATATCGATTTGATTGAATTTGATTTTCATTGATGTGAAAATATTTGTTGAAAGACCTTCATCTCGTTTTAGGTGATCAAATATGAAAATATTTGTTAAAATTAGTTACGTGATAAAAATAGTTTTTTAATCATTTTTAATATGGAATTAATAGCATAGAATCAGTGTTGGTCATAAACCTTCTACCCGTTAATCGATTAAGGACATGGTTAATCGATTAAGTTAGTTTCAGATTTTGAATCTTGGATGTTTTAAAGAAACGTTAATCGATTAAGTGATTATTTAATCGATTATTCCCAACAAAAAATTGTTTCAAACAGAATAGTATTTCACCATCTTTTCCCATGAGCAAAATAACATGAATACAACAAGTCATACAAAATTGCAATATTAATATATGAATTTTCTACGGTGACTTTTGGAACAGAGTGATAAAAACTTTATTGTGAAAACATAGAGTTTTGTGAATCTTTGAAAGAGTTTATTTTCGAACATTGAGTTTTTTCAAATATTTTCCTTTTGTGACTCATAATCATTCATATTCATCTCTGAGATAGTCAGATTCATCAAAAGCCAGTTTGTTCTAAATATTATTGTATAAATAGCACATCATAAGTGCAAGGAACTTTGTACACGTTTTATCGGTTTAGTTGTAAATTTGTCTCTTTGGAGTGTTAGGCAACACCTTGGAGGAAGAGAGAAATTTAGGAGAAATCCTAGGTTGCGTTCAAGATCCAAAAAAGGTCTCGTTGCGTATACTTGGTTAGAAGTGGTGTAAAACCATTAGAACCTAGGTCCAAGAAATGTTTTAATGGAAGAAGTGTTTGTATAAACATTTGATTACTTCTTAGTAAAACAAATCTCCCAAGATCAGAAGGGGATGATTGAATATAGAGTGCAGTGGATTGGCAATCGAAACAAGATAAATCAATTGTGTTAACTTTTGCATTATGCAATTATAGCATTTTTGCTTTATTTGATTACATTCATACAGAGATCATCACATAAGTGAATTTGCACTATTAGTAAATTTCATTAATCTACTTAAGTGCATAATATATCAGATTAATCACAGCTTTCTTGCTGCATCAAGAATCAAAAGATTTTCAAGAAAATCAACAGGTTAATCGATTAAGCTTTATGTTAATCGATTAACTCAAACTTTATGTTAATTGATTAAGCAATAATTCAATCTATCAAAACCAATAATTTTTTTAGATTATCTTTTCTATTCGAATTGATTTTAATTGTTTATTGAACCAACTATTCACCACCCCCTCTAGGTAAAGTTAGAGCCTTATTAACCAACAATATCTACGTCTTCTCTCTTCATTAGTAAATTTAGACTTTAATGACATTCTGCACATTACTCGCATGATTTTGATTATTCCTTTGTGTATGTAGATTTGTCTTTTTCCCTCTTCAACTTGGTTAGAGAATATAACAAATTGTATTTCAAGAGTACTAAGTTTCTCTTAACAAGAAATAGAGTATTTAAAAATTGAACCATTAATAATCACAATCAATGTGCAAAATGCACATTTAGGTTCAAATGATTGGATGAGTATATATGAATTTAAAATAAAAGGTGATACATTTGAAGTCTTAGATGCCATGGTCATTACTTGAATCCCCCTTTCTATTGGCACATAACCATGATGTAACTATCACTTGACGTAATGATACTAGATGCGATTGTCTCTAGACACAGTAACTCATTAATATGAGCTTAGGCATTGGATGTGTTTGACGTACTCCATACATATATATGTGTATATGTATGTATGTATCTATGTATCATACACCATAGATATTGGACACGTTAATAAAACATTACTCACATAATATATGTTCTTTCTAAAAGACAATTTTAAGTATGAGTTATAACAACATAATACATTTATCAAATATGACTTCTTTATTTATGTTTCCAAATTTAGTTATTTTTTGTTCATCAAAACATGATGAAAAGCATGACATTAATAAAAAGGTTCCATAAAAATATTTGTCAATTAAAAATATAAAACCAACATTATTCCAACATATAGATCCTAGAAAGGTTCGGTAGTATAAAAATACTTGAAAAAAGTATATACCCTAAAAAGGTTTAGTAATGAAAGAATGTTTGATTGTCAGAGATTGAAGAAGTTTGGTACAAAAAAAAATACTTGCATGAAGATGTGTTGAATACTCGAAACCATTTGGGTAATAGTGAAAAAATCCTTATAGGAGAAAGGACTGGACATAGCTATTAAGAACAAACCAGGATAAAATATTTGTATAATTTTCTATATCATTTATCTCTTTACTGATTTCGGTTTCAGTATCTTTGGGAACTTGAACTTGTTGTAATTAGTTAATATTTTGAAAACAGATAATTTCTACTATCATCATATAATTTCTCAACAAATAATTTTATACAAACTTAACAAAAACAATTCAAGACCCCTTTTGTGTTGGTGCCAACTTCACTTTCATGTTTTCAAAATCAACAGTCTCTTTTCAAATCATATTCTGTTTGAGTTCAATGTTTTTCAAAATATTATCTAAGGTATTTGTACTCATAAAATAGATTAATTATATGCTAACTCATCACATGTAATAAAAATAGTGACTCAGAAGTTATTACCTTAATTGCCTACGGTAATGCCAAGCCATTAGACAGAGCTTAGCTTTTGATATTCATCATCATATGAGATAGACTACAGATTTTCTGAAGTAGTTATCATCCTCTTCTTTTTTATCTTAATTGTCATCTTGAGGGTGACCTTCTTGAGTGTAGGCATTCCAACATAAAATTTCCAGGTTCTTGTGATTGTAGTATTTAAGTAAACTCATCATATGTTACTAATGAAGATGGCATGTATTGTTATTTTAATGATCTCTCTAAATTGATTATCCTTTTTGAATCTTTTCTTTAGGATAAGCTAATTCCTTTGATGAGAAGAGATTACTTGTCTTCCTTTTTATGAATATTTTATGATCAGACTCATATCATCTTTGAGTGAATGACTTATGAGAATTATGTTTGCTCCTTCTAACTCAGCCATTCACTAAGCCGGAATTTCAAAATAATAATACTTAAAGTTGACATGCAACAATGCTTTCAGATATTGTCTTTATAAGTACAGTAGAAAGTATGGCTAGATTCAACTGCGCTTTTAAAAGCGTTGTTGAAATATTCTTCTGTTATGGGACAAAGGGTATCATCTTTGATTAGAAGCTTTCTGTTGTTGGAATTCTTGAAAGGAATTTTCTAACTTTCTCATTATGGATTAGAGTCTTGCCACAAAACTACTTTAAATAATGATGATAGTCTAGAAACTTCCTGTCACTTACTAGACAGCTTCTCGTTTATGACAAAGATATCATTAACTAATAAGGCGTTGGTCTAGTAGTGTAAGATCCTGCTAGATCCCAGGATGACAAAAAAATCAAGGATTCGAGTCCTCGGAGCGACACTTGTTGAGAGGGGCAGCCACAAACCCCGAAAAGGATTAGTTTCTTACCCATAAGTCGAGGGGATACACTTGGTAGTACCAAAAAAAGAAATATATCAATAAATCGACTAAGTATGGCAATACTAGATTCTATGGGTTTGTAGTTCTTGCATGGAAAACAAAAGAGATCCATGATCCATAGTATTTTTGTATAATCTCATGCGTATTGTTTATAAATAGAAGATTTTTAGAGGTATAATTGGAGTAACAAAGTTTGAAAAACAGATTTATTAATATAGTGGCTTTCATGCACTTCAAAAAGATATAGGGGATAAATGTAGGGGAAAATTCTTTCACAACTTGGATGTTTGGTTTCTTTTTTCACAGTCATGTGAAATGTCAAATCCCTATTTATAGCCTGGCATTGCCATAGCTTCTACATTACTCTACATTTTTCTTGAAGCACATATGAATGACATAAAATTCTTAGTCTTTTCCTTAATCTTCTAGTTGCTTCTACTAAATTGCAGCATCTTCTAATACTCCTCCTTGATGCAATTTTTTGTGACTCCTAGTAACGGTCGTAGTTGCTCGAACTTCGGTCTTGGTAATGCCTTGGTGAATATGTCTACAATTTGAACTTTCTTTGTTCTCAATTGCTTATCTAACAACATGATATTTAATGGCGATATATTTTGTCCTATTGTGATGGACTGAATTCTTTGTTATCGATATCACTGATTTGTTGTCACAGTAGATTGTATTAGGCTTTGTCTCTTGATCTCCCATATCATTGAGTATTCGTCTAAGCCATATAGCTTGGTTGGTCATCTTTGCAGCTACTACGTACTCAGCTTCTGCGGTTGATTGTGCAATGATTGCTTGCTTCTTAGATGCCCAAAAGAATATTCCTGATCTGAGTGAGAAGGCATAACCTGGTGTGCTCTTCATATCATCCATTGAACATGCCCAATCACTGTCAATGTAGTCGTGCAATGTTGAGTTAATATTGATCTTATACCATATACCGAACTCTTTTATTCTTTGTAAGTATCTAAGAATTCCTTCTCCAACTCCAAAGTGAATTTGAATTGGGCTTTGCATGAATCTTGATAGAAGACTTGTACCCTACATGATATCTAGTCTTTTGGCAGGGAGATATAGAAGACTCCCGACCAAACTCCTATAGAGAGATGCATCTGTCTATGGAGATCCATCATCCTGATATAGTTTCTCATTAGTCACGAGTGGCGTAACAACTAGTTTGCATTTACACATATTGAACTTCTTTAGTAGTTCTTCTGTGTATTTCTTTTGTGAGATGAAGATGCCTTCTTTTCTTTGATTTACCTCAATTCCGAGGAAGTAGTGCATTAGTCTTAAGTCTATCATCTCAAATGTCTTCATCATGTCTTCTTTGAACTCTATTATCATCTTTAAATTGTTTCTAGTGTATATAAGATCACCTATGTACAAGAAAATGATTAAAGTATCATACTGACCTTGGGTCTTAATGTATAGTGTATACTCACTCTTACTCCTCCTGAATCCTTTATCGATGAGGTATTGATCAATTCTACTATACCATGCTCTAGGAGCTTGCTTCAAGCCATATAGAGCCTTCTTCAATCGTAGCACTTTGTTTTCGTTGCCCTTGCTCATGAACCCTTCTCTATGCTCCATGTAGATCTCTTCTTGAATTACTCCATTAAGGAATGCAGACTTGACATCTAGCTAGTAAATGCTCCATCCTCTTTTTGCTGCAAGAGCTATTAGAGCTCTTATAGTATCTAAACAAGCAACTAGAGAAAATGTTTCATTATAGTCGATTCCTAGTTGTTGGGAGTAGCCCTTGGCTACTAGTCTCGCCTTGTGCTTCTGTATAGTACCATCAGGATTGAGCTTTGTTTTAAGGACCCATTTTACTCCAATGATATCTTTATTTTTGGACAATCTACTAGCTCCCATGCGTTGTTTTTCCCGATCATCTCTATCTCTTCTTCCATTGCCTTGACCCATACTTCTTGCCTTGATGCTTCTTCAAAGCTTCCAAGTTCAACTATGGCTAAGTTGCATGTATCATATATATCTACCAAAGATCTTAATTGTCTCGGAGAAGATTCTGGTGAAGATTGTTCATGTGGGAGTGTCTCTTTTCTATCACTCCAAGCTTCTATAGGAGTTTTACCTTCGACTGCCTTTGTTGGACATCTGATCATTATGTAGATAGTTGTATAAACTGCTTCAACCCAAAAGGTGTTTGGCAAACATTTCTCCTTGAGCATTGATCTAGCCATCTCTATGACCGTGTGATTTTTCCTTTCAGACACTACATTTTGTTGTGGAGTGTAAGCAACTATGAGTTGACGCTCTATGCCTTCATCCTTACAAAATTTATCAAAACGCGCGAGAGTTGTACTCTTTGCCATGATCACTTTTGAGTACTTTTATATGTTTTCCTCTTTGCTTCTCGACAAAGGCCTTGAACTTCTTGAGTGCTCCAAAGACTTTTGATTTTTCTTTTATAAAGTAGACTTATGTTATTCTAGAAAAGTCATCAATGAAAAGGATGAAGTACCTATTATTAGTGAGTGATGGCATCCTCATTGGTCCATAAACGTCGGTGTGGATAAGCTCCAACAAGCGTTTGGCTCTCCAAGCTTTCCCACTTGAAAAGGGTAGTCTATGTTGCTTCCCAAGTAGAAATCCTTCTAGAGCTCCTTCATTCTCTTAGATGCACAGAAGATCCTTCATCATTCTTTTATGATATAATAGCTTTAAGGCTTGATTGTTAAGATGACTAAATCTTCTATGCCATAACCATGATTCATCCACTTGAACTTTCATGGCAATGCTAGTAGCATATTTCCAAGTTATTGAAAAACTTCTATTTCTTTTCTCCATTTTAACTTGGGCTATTTTAAGCTTTCTATTATTGTCATATATATTGCCTGTATCTCCCTCAAAGTGGAGAGAGTAGCCTTTCTCCATCATTCAGCCAATGCTCAAGAGATTTTCTTTAAGGTTAGGAACTAGTAAGACATCTTTGTGAAAGTGAAAATTGTCAAGTAGAGCACTATTAGAATTTGCTATGTTTTGATGAAGACAAGAACTTAGTGAAAGCTTGAAGATGATTCAATAAATCAACATTCCGTAGCCTCAAGGGTTTCATATCTAGACTAGGTTCTTTAATAGAGTTATTTATAGAAGTCTAAGATGTGTGCCTTAGATATTGAGTCTAGGTTAGGTAAACCTGGATGCAATTATCACAAGCCTTAAAAGTAATCATTTCATTTACATGCGACATTCCATCTAGATCATTATGTGTTCATTCATTAATCATACATGTTACTTGTGCATCTTAGGCATAATATATTGGTAAAACATGTATAGTTGATAAGCATAACATATAGGTTGTTTACCATTTAATCAATTAGCTGAAAATGTGCTAGTTAATCGATTAAGAGATGTGTTAATTGATTAACGTGATTACGGTTCCAATAGATAATTGAAAACCATAAAACAGTTATTCCCATCAACCCGTTAATTGATTAAATGGGTACTTAATCGGTTCAATATGTTTTCAGATCATGTACAACATCATATCATTCATTTTTAAAAATTTCTAGGTGCATATTTTCATGTTTAATTGTGTCATATAGGTAGAGTGAAATGCATTGTGAGATAGTGAGAGATAGTACCATGCTTAGGCTTTAATTGTCATCATATTGCATGTGTCTTATATGTTAAACATTCCTATCTTTTCTTGCATGTTTTCTTGCATTTCTTTAAGAGAATTTTAGGTAGAAATTCTATGTTTCTGCATTTTCATAAACTCATACATAGTCATATTATCTTGTGAGTCTTGTATATGGGTTTTAGCCGAGTTTTAATTGTAATATTTTGAGCAAAAGTGTGCTTTATAAAACTCAGTTTTGTGTATTATTTTTGTAATAAGGGAATTTGTCTCTTGGTATCTTATCACCTAAGAGATTCGGTGTGTCTTCACCAAGACTTAAAGGTCTTGAGTTTAGAATGAGTTCTTTGCTGGGGCTAGATCGTAAGAAAGGGTTTTTTAGGCGATTGGGAGAGTCAAACCAAGAAAGTGGGTTCATGGATTTAAGAAGGGAGCGTCTAAGTGTTGTATTAGAAGTTTGCATGTAACTATACATTATGTTCAATATTAGTGAAGAAAATCTCCCGAGATCAGAAGGGGAGGCATGGATGTAGTTTTCAAGTGGACCTGCAAACAAACCAGGATAAAATTCCTTTTTGCGGACTTTTTCTATCTATTATCTCTTATTATTGCATGATATTAGTTGATATTTTAGATATTGTTAGGTTGTTGTATCTAGTTCAGTTTTGTATAAAAATATTTGCTTTATCTGTTCTTGAACGTCGGTGACTTGCTGTGCAAGAAGCCATTCTGCATCTTGTTGTTTTTTATGTGTTAATCAATTAAGACATACAATTAATCGATTAACTATGATTTTACCAGAATAGGGATTTGGTGCAAAAAGCGGTAATTGATAACCACGACACCAATTCAACCCCCTTCTAGGTAAGTTCTGTCCACTGATATCTAACACTTTAATAAGTCGTGTACCTGACTGTGTCTCCACCATGATAGTGCCCTTACCTTTGGACTCCACCATGGTGCCATTACCCAATCGAACTTGCACTTTGACGGACTCATCAATGTCTCTAAAAATGGTCTCACCCTTAGTCATGTGATTACTACAACCACTATCCAAGTACCAGTTTTCTTTTTTATCACGACTATAGACTTGGTTGGCATAGAATAGTTGTTGGTCATGTTGACATTCTTTAGTGAAATGGTCCTAATGATTATTTTTGTTGTGACAATTTTTCTTTGAGTGCCCAAATATTTTACAATATTGGTATTTTATCTTTCCTCGATATCAACAATATTTTTTCGAATGGCCTAACTTCTTGCAGATCCTGCATGGAAGATATTTGACTTGATTGTTTCTAGAGAAATCTTTAGAAAATTCTTTGTTTCTAGAATGTTCTACACCATTATTATTTCTTCTTTCATATTCTTTATTATGAGACCTTAGTTTGAGCTTTGATTGAAAGGCATTTTCTAATGAACCGTCGTCATGCATACTCAATCTTTGCTCATAAGCTTCTAGAGAACCCATTAGTTATGTCACTCAATGTTATTAAAACCGGTTCGGACCGGCCGGTTCGACCAGAGAACCAGTCAACCGATCCCATAACCGGTACGAAACAAGTGTTGTGCCGGCTAAGCATCAAAACCGGTGAAAAATCGGTGAACCGTGTCAAAACCGGTGAACCGGCCGAAATTTGATTGAACCGGCCGGTTCATACATGTAATTTTAAAGAACCCCACATAGGCACGTACCACATAGAATTAGAAGATGATGATGATGCACAACTAATAACTATTTTATTTTTTATTTTTCTTCATACATGTAATGTTTTTTATTGCATTAGCAGTTTTGGTTCTAATAACTAATTTATTTTATTGTTAACTTGTACGAAAATTGATGTATGAAAAAATGATATTGTTGTAGATTAATTAAATTTAGAAGATGATGATGATGCAATGTGAACCTAGTTGAAGACAACATTAGTCAAATTTTGGACTTAAATGGTGAAGAAATGGAACCTCAATATGAAACAACTTTGACTCTTTAGTGTTAAAGTTTTAAATATATAATATGTTTTGTAGACTGAGTTATGAACTTGCGTCATATGTTTCGAGTTTGTTAAGTAAGACTAGTATTTGTGGATTACTATTTATATTTGTAATTTAGACTTTGGATTTATTAAAGTTGTTTGTTTATGAGAATTCTTACTTTGACTATAAATATGGATTATAAATTTGAGTATCTACATATTAGATAATTTTTGTTACAGGTTTACACACACACATATATATATATATAAGCATGTATGTCCGGTTTAACCGGTTTAATCTCATGCGGTTTAATTACTGAACCACTGGTTGAACCACTAAACCACTAAATCAGTACCCTCACCGGTTTGATGATCGGTCCGGTTTTAATAACATTGATGTCACTGACAGAATAGACAAATATTTGGTTTGTTCAACTATAGTAACTATTGAGTCATATTTTTGGGGACTTGAAATTAGAATTTTCTAAACAATTCTTTTGTCAAGATTATTTTCCCCATATGCATTCATTTAATTGAGTATTTCTTTTATTTTAGAATAATAGTTTTTTATGGTCTCAGACACTCTAATTTAAGTAATTCAAACTCACGTCTAAGAGTTTGAAGTTTAATGATGCGTACCTTATCACTGCCATGAAACTCCTCCTTTAGTGTAACCCATGCTTTTTTGGCACTTGTAGCTCCCATTATTCTTGGAAAGATACTCTCTGCCAAGGTTTGTTGTAAAATAAATAACGCATTTGCATCTTTTTGCATATTTTCTTTCAACTTCTTTTTCTGAGCCATAGTAAGAGTTGAAGTATTATCCGGAGTAGTAAATCCTTCTTCTACAATGTCCCATAAATCTTGGAACCGAAAGTAGTCATTTTTGTGTCCAAAAATCATAGTTTTCTCCAAAAAAAATTTGGATAAGAATAGATGAAGACTGAATAGTGCAGTTGTGATACCATTGTTTATAACTAGAAGATTTTTAGAGGTATAAAGATGGTTTAGTATGGATAGAATATTTTTAGAGGTAGTTAAAAAGTAAATAGAGTAATATTCTATGTCTAGTGTATGACCAAACATAGCTTTGATACTACTGTTTATAACTAGAATATTTTTAGAGGTGTGATTGGAGTAACAAAGTTTGCAAAATAGATTTATTAATATAGTGGCTTTCAGGCACTTAGAAAAGATGCAGGGGATAAATATAGAGGAGAATTATTTCACAGTTTGGATGCTTGGTTTCTTTTTTCACACCCATTTGAAATCTCAAATCCCTATTTATAGCCTAGCATTGCCATAGCTTCTTCATTACTCTACATTATTCTAGAAGCATATATGAATGACATAAAATTCTTAGTCTATTCCTTAATCTTATAGTTGCTTCTACTAAATTTCAGCATCTTCTAACACATACTAATTTAATTACTTTAGGACTGAAAGCGTAAATAAGATTGATGAGTCTTGTTTAGCAGTTCTGGTTCTCTACATTTGTCCACTGACCTTTTATACATCATTATTGCCAATATTTTTCAGTTGCAACTCTTTTGGTACATCATCACAAACTTGTGTTTTGTTGACATGATAAATCATGAGAATATGTAATTCCTGTAGTTGTAGTTTTCGCTATGTGTACTAAGTACTTGTGTCTATATTTGGGGACCTCATCTTCAACATAGTGGGATGCTTAATACAGAGGATGATTTTTTTTGTACTAACAAAAGTATCTCATCACCTTATAGACAATGAATTAATCTTTTTCGCAGTTTTGAACCCTTATTTTTGGTCATTTCGAGAATCTAACGAAACTTTACATCACTATACATACGTCTTGTTATAGAGGTTAAGCTTTCATAACAATTGAAATAGAAAAGGCTAACATGAGAAAGTTGTTTAATTGTGTCTACTAGTAATAAAGTAATGATTTAATTTTTTACCTTAACTGAACTTTTTATTCAGAAATGTGGGTGATTGCATAAAAGTAGACTTATCTCGATAATATTTGGTTAAATGCACAAATACTCAACTGAAGTTAAAACATTATTTTAATGAGAATTCCTTTATATGGACAAAATGATCAAAAGGTAGGCAATAAAGAATAAGAGTGTGGATACTATATATCGGGTTCACCAAAAATAGAGGCTACACTTGTGGCACTAAGTTTTCAGTATAATTGATCAAATCATAGATGTTATAAGTTATCAATGTCACTTTAGACATTTGAGTATTCTTTACCTCCTAGCTTCTCCACTTTACTAATTACAAGTATTATTTCAACCTATCATTTTCGGGATCAAAAGAGTATTATTTTCAACTTACCCTCTCTGGGCTCAAATAAGTATTCAACTTACCCTCTCTGGGCTCAAATAAGTATTCAACACTTCTTCTTGAGTAGACGAATATTCATTGCTGACCCAGTCTCTTCAAACTCGTTTTCTAGAGTTTTTTAACCAAGTCTTTGAAGACTCTTTTTATGTATGTTCTTTACATTAATCTTTTCAGGCTATACTCAAGTATTCTTTATATTTTCCTTTCGAGGCTACGTTTGAGTATTCTTTGTCATAGCCTGTCCACGCTTTCCATCAACTTGTATCAAAATTTGTTTAACTATTTTGTTTACAACCAAACGTAACTCTATCGCATACATAAAGAATATTGTCATTTATATTCAACTCTAAGGAAGAGTGGCTAATCAACAGATTCAACTTAATGAATGATATATAATGAAGCTCGTGAAGAATGTGTTTTTCTATGCTAAGTCATTATAGACTTGGGCAACAAATTTTGTCGTTCGCTTCTTCTTTTCTCTATTAATTTTTATTTTTTGAAGGAAAGAAAATTTGTTTCATTCTTCAAATGATGAGGCCCATTCTTCAAGATAGTAAATCTCTTGAGAGGAATGACAACTAATAGATTATTTGAACGACTTTGGTATTTTTAATTCTCAAATAATATACTAGTATTGCAGATATCTCAAATAAATGAAACGAAATAATACTTATTGGCTTAGTCACGATCAGTTCGTTCTCTTTAAGACGTTTCGTGACACTGTCCAAATTATGCAAGCAAACTATCAACCAGGCCATCCAGGATAAAACAGTCCAAATCTCTGTTATCGAATTCTTACTGCACTATAAGAACCGATCTCGAATACACCCACTATAATATGGCTATCGCTTCCAATTCTCGAAATATGACTCCTAGTGCCAATTCTTTTCTCATTATACTGACTACTAGTGTTAGTTCTCGAAATGCCCATAATTTGGCTACCTGTGCCAAACCTTAATACCACAGAAAGAAAAAACGAGAAGTTTGCTAGAAATCCATCGGCGAAAAATATGAGGCAGAAAGAAAAGTGTAGTGAAAAGAAACCATGTTCTCACTTATGGTTTTTAAGAAACCAAGTTACAACCATTAGTTGACCTCTTACATGCTTGATCAGTGTTTTACCTTTCGCGCATTAGTGACATTAGAATTTAATAATTGTTTTTTGCGTGTTCTAGAGCACTCTCCTGTTTTGGCTATGATCCTTTGGTGCAGAAACTATTAAGGTATTATTATCCTTAACTGGATATTCATGTACAACATGATACCTGAGAATATCAACTTGAAAGGGACAACTTCGAATTTAAACGTTTGGTTTAGCTCCATTGAAGGAGTCCTTGTGCATTATTATATGGGCCTCTCTACAGACAAATTAGATTTCCACAGACAAGTTGAGGCATGAATTTCACATGATGCTTTCAAGACGGATGAAGATTCTCAATGGACACGTTCAATTTCAGTTTGAAGAACAAGTCTCAATCTTACTCAGGTTGATCTTAGGGAGCTAGTTAACTCTTGACTTTCTAGACACACAATCATTTGATGATCATATTTGATGATTAACCTTTCTTTGTATACATGATATTGTATGCTAAGTAGATAGGTCAACAACCTTAATATAAACTTAATTGAATCCTTAATATATATTCACCAAAAAATCTTTAAATGTATAATTTTCGTCAAAACTTAGGAATTATACACATTAGACTCTTTATGGTCTTATTATTCTCCTCCTCATCATCTGAAGTAAAGTTATCTCACCTGTGATTTTGAAGCATGATGTCCCCTATCTCACATCCTCAATACCTTCCTTAGCAACATACTACCTAACCTAAACCCGTATTGTGCCCTTTCTTGTAGAAATCTCTGGCTCTTACGCCAACACGGCTTAACTCTACTTAACTAACAATTAACTCAAGGTTAAGCTTAGCTATACCATCTCAACTTAAGATTCATGAGCATACAACTTCATATAAGTTACTATGACATGATAGACCAAAAAATTAAGAATAGACTAAAATAATTGGACGTAGAAGTGGATTAGGCATTCATCTTTCATAATGCTGAGATCAGCTGTCTCATTTTTTTTGTCTTATTATATTCTAATTCAATTAAAAAGTGTCAGTTAATTAAGAAAAAATCACAAAAATAAAATAAAATTATATTACTAAGTAAAATGTAATTGGCTTAAGACATAGGACATAAATTTTGTGGGACATGTGATTTTTATTCTTATCCATGGTAATCTCCGGCACTAATTGCCAGTGACCAAAAATGGCCCAATCACCAGAAGACTTCACAAGCCCCAGTTGTTACAGATCAATATATGATAAATATAACACCAGGACAAGAAAATATATGATCATTGATGAAGAGCAAATTATGAATATGATTTTTCTTTCTATCTAACAATTTTTTTGTTTTTATTTTCCTCCTTTGCTGCGCCTATTATGTATTAAACATGGGAACTAAAAGAAATTAAAGCATCCAACAGAAGCATATTACAATAATAAAGCACTTTATTTATAATTCACAGTTTACATACCAAGGTGACAAAATTGAGTAAAGATAAATTATCCCGATATCATCAGGCATATCTCACCCAATAATACAGTGACATGTGTGCCATTAAAAATTATTTATTCTTATTCATCATTTTATTCATTTTGCTAAAACAAAATAGAAGCATACATGACACTATATAATTGGGTGAGATTAAGTTTGGTACACCAACTTACAACATGTGATTTTCATTTGACAAAATTCTCAACATGAAAAGTCCTATAACATCATCGATAAACTCATGTAGTAAAAGGTCCAAAATTATTTGTTCAAAAAACAAACAAATTTCTTCATAACCTTCATTCCCATAAATACAGTTTGGGTTGTTGTTTGACTCTCTTATATCCTTTTCTGTCAAAGTGCGAAGCTTCAGCAATAATTCCGAGTAATACTCTGCTTCCCTGTTGAGGTCAGTGTAGGCACAGCTTTCATTATTGCTTGCCTTGCCTTCAATATCACCGTTACCTAAGGACAATAACGATGAAGATTTCCACTTTGACGTTGAAGTTAAGGGGCTTGTGTTATGACTATTTTCTGCAACAACAATAATAATGATAATCAAATATATAACTGTGTTGAATCCAAATTAAGTAGAGAATGTAACAAGATATGAAGAAATGAGAATGCATGGTCTTCCATACTTATAGAAGTTGAGTAAGGTTTTGTTTGGTTGACAAGAGAAAATGAGAAGAGAAAAATAGGGGAGAAAGAAAAAAGTGAGAAAGATAACATGAGAAATAGAGTAGATTTTTGTGATGTTTGGTATAAGAGAAGAATGAGATAAAATGAATAGAAAAAAATATTTTATTCTCTTTTTCTCTTGTTTGTTTGGATGGAAAATGAGATGAAAGTGACGATGTTGTGATTCAAAATATAAAAATGTTTCTAGAATAAAGAAAAGAGATAGAAAAATGTTGTTTTATTATTAATTAAAAATAAATGTTATAGTTTTAAATTATAAATTTTATTATAATTTTAATTAACATTTTTAATTGACATAGTTTGTGACATAGTTTAGGACACAATTTGAAACAACAGATCATCGTCCAGTTAAAGTCTCTCTTTCTCTTCTCACTTTCTCCTCATAAGTGGAGAGAAAAAATTTTATGGGTCCACCCACTTTTTTTCTTCTCTCCCTTCTTTCTCCTCTCTCAACTAAAGGGGAGAAACTCTTCATTTCTCTTCTATTTCTCTCTCTCTTTTCTCTTTTCTCTAATTCTACCCAACCAAACTCAACCTAAAGGTGTGCGACCAATATATACCTAGGCCTAAAGTGAACTATTTGATTTATTTTTATTAAGGTAATTAAGAGTTTTTTTTTTCTTTTAATAATGAAGGATATTCTTTCCCTCAATAGATAAAAGTTAATAAATGAATACCAACATTTTGTCTTCCAATCTAATTAGAGTGCCAACTAATTAAAAAAATGTTACAAAAATGGAAATTAAATTGCTTTTTATTTTTTTTTGGTCAAATATGATTGGTTTTTGATATGAAGACATAATTTTTTGGGATATATGATCTTTATTCAAAGTTAATTATTGTATAGTGTGTGTCCTTCGATAAGTATCATTTCTAGAAATTAAACTCATAACATTTTAACATATAGAGATTCGGTGGGATTGATCAACTCATTAGTAGCTAATTAAGAGTTTGATAGTAAAAATGGATAACTAAAATCAACATGGCAACATATATTCAATTTCAACTCAACCAATAACTAAACAAGTTTAAGAAATAATAATAATAATAGAATCAACAAACATACCTATAGAATTAGTTTCATAAAGGAGAGGATAGTCATTGCAATCTAGAACAGAAACTGGACTGAGATTCTCCGAGTTATTTTCTGTCTCTATTTTCTTCTTATTTGACTTCTGGTTTCTTTTGTTGACCAAGAGTTTTGGTTCAATGAAACCCTTCTTCCTCTTATTTGACAATGGAGAGTTTGATCTTGAGGAAACATTTGACAAATCTTTAGCTTCACAGGGATATTTTCTAACCATTCTACTTCGATTATAAGAAGAAGGAACATTTCTTGGTTCATTCTTCAACTTAGAAATCTTCTTGTTCTTCCCTTGGTTCCATTCTTTCTTTACAATACTAACCCTCTCTTTCAAATTTTCCTTCTCATTACTACCTTTTTTCTTCGTCTGTTTCAATTCACTCAAATCCTTTTCCCTTTTCTTCGACTTTTCTTCTTCACCTTTACTCTTATCATCACCCCAATAAGGCACAAAAAGATCACGGTTTCGCCACTGAGCCAATGCAGGAACCTCGCGAAACGATGCTGAGGTTTTCACTCTGCGGTGGTTATTGCTTTGGTTTAGATCAAACTCTAGCAAGTAATCAACAAAGTTCACTGATCTACTTCTTGGAACTGAATCTTGGGTTGCTTCTTTGGTTGAAAAGTTAGTTTTTGGAAGTGAATCCAAACCCATTAACCTTGCTACCACTCCTGGGGTAGCTGCATATTCATCAACCATTGTATCTTTCTTTGAATGCACAAGTTCTGTTTTCTCGGACTTTATAACATTATCAGCTGGATGCACTGGAGGACTAGGTCCATTTCCAGGACAGAGAAGCACTTGCAAGAAATCATAGAAACACCCAGATTTTGCTTTCTCTACTTTAGCCATAATTAATTAACCTTTTAATATGTAATGGGTAATGGTATTTTAAGAAGGTAGAAGTCACAATTCACTGGTGAAGAGAAGACTATGGTCACTCTAATGGTTGAAAAGAGAGACAGAGGCAGCAGGAATGGGAGGAAGTTTCAGTGAGTGGAAAAAGTTGATTACCAATGACTAAATAGAAGAGAGTGGTGGGTGACAACTAAAATGATTCTTATAAATTTTAAGGTGAGGGACAACTAAAATGATTCTTATAAATTTTAAGGGGTAATAGATAAAAAAAATCTACTTGGAGACAACCTTCACACATACAAATTATTAAATTTTGTATCTCCTATCCAATAGTTTGATATAATGAGATCCACAATTTAATAGTTTGTCAAACTATGATTGGATGTCTGTAAATTTGATATGTTAAGGTTATCTCCAACCAAGTTTTTCTTAGAAACACATGGGTGGACTGTTGCTAGTCAATCCCATACAGTGTAGTGACACATGAACTTATATTTTTTTGGGACAAAAAATATGTTTTAGTAGCATATATGCATTCGTATCCTCTCTAGTCTTTCATACAACATGAGAGTATACTATTAAATGGATATGGTATCACTTGTCATAAAATTGTATGTGTGCAACATGATAGAGTTCTGATGAAGACAATGATACAAAGGCAAGCATGAAGACAAAGACAACTTAATAAACAACAAAGGCAAGATTCAAAGCGTCAACGTCAAGGACTTAGGTTAAGTATTTTATTATCTTAGAGTCTTAAGATGTTTGCTTAGAAGGATTCTAGGCTAGGTGAATCAGAATGAGAGTCTCACAAAAGTAAAATTGAACAACTACTATGCCAGAGTTGTCGTTCAACAATGCTTATTTTAGATGTATAACAACGCTTTCATGCGCTTTCTGTTTGACCGTAGTAGTATATGGTCATCATTAACAGTACTTCACAAATGTTTTTGCATTGATTATATACCATAACGTATCACACAAAAAGCGTTGTCATATAGTGCATCAATACAACAGCGCATCGTCCACAAAGGGCTATCATATAGGTCTTACATAAATATCGCATTTTATAGGTCTTATTAACAGCCTTATTGTTGCACTGTTGAAGTTCATATATTTAACAGCGCAATAACAGAAAAGCGTTGTTGTATTATTTATAAATTTTCTCAAATAACACCTTAATACAACAGCGCATCACACGCATAACACTGTTGTATTAATAATGTACAACAATGCTTTCTATAAAAAGCGTTGTTGTAGTTATCCTTTACAACAACGCATGTCAGGGCTTCCCCTAGAATTCACTATTGATTTGTATAAATTAATACATGCATATACATTTATTAGCAGAATAGACATTCTCAACAACACAAACATTTATACATTCTGAACAACACAGACACATTAATACATGCCAAAAGTTTATTTTATTAAACATCAATACAATACAAAATACAAACAATGAATATCATGCCAATTATGTTTTGATAGAGTACATAATTACGAATAAAAAAATTACATAAATTACAAAGAAACAATTATGTTTTGACAGAGTACATAATTACAAATAAAAAATTACACAAATTACAAAGAAACAATATTATACAAATTACAAACAATCAAAATTAAGCTATAATTATACAAAGACTACTTGCATCTACTTTTTCCTTTTCTTTGATTGTTTTTGTCTTGTAGGGTCATCCTTGTTTGGAGGAGCATATTGATTTACCCAATGCCCTTCATCGTGATCATCTCTTGTATATAAACCATCATCCGTAGTTGGTCTGCTCTCACGCGACTGATATGTCAAAAAAATCATCTTTATCAATATATTCATATTCTTGGCCATCAATATTATTGACGATTATTTTGAGTTAAAAGAACAATGGACCATTTCATATCAGGTAGGTGACTAACATAGAATACTTGTTGAGCTTGTGATGATAGAATAAATGGCTCATCTTTATATCCTGGCATATTAAGATCGACTTGCATGAACCCTAACTCATCAACTCGGAAGCTATTGTTGTATCAACCCACATACAATAAAACACCAACATCCGAAAAATTGTGTGATCCAATTCCCATATGCGTTCAATCACTTCAAAGTATGACATGTTTGCATATATTGGGTTTCTATCTTTTGCACTTGACATGTGTAAAGTTCGAGCAACAAAAGTCACACCACTATTTTGCATTTTACTTTGATCATCTTGTTTTTTTCATATAAAATATGAACCCATTAATTAAGTAACCAGTGTAGGATAAAATATGAAGGTTTGGACAATTGGTTAATCATTTCAATCTTTCGGAAACCGAATGTGCATTTATATTCAACTCCTCATCAATGTTATTTTTTTAGCCACTTTATGAAACACCGATTATGCTCTTTGGAAATCCAATTTTCATTCTTACTTGGGTAACACTTCATTAGCATCTCCTTGTGTGTTTCAGCATATGGCTCAACCTCGTTGACATTATGTAAAACATATACGTGAGCTTGCTCCAATTCGGTTATTGTTATAGTCAATATTTCATTCCCGATAATACATTCATCAAATGTTTTTTTGCATATGGTGGCTTTGGAATGCCCATGAAATCACCATTGCTAAGGTATCCGGTACAAAAATCAAGATTTTCTTCAACAATATATCGCTCGATAATACAATCCTCTAGTCTTGATCGGTTCTTCACATACCCTTTTAATGTCTTCATATAACACTCAAAAGGGTACATCCATCTCATATAGGAAGGGTCACATAGTTGTGTCTCTCCAACAAGATGAATGCTTAGATGAACCATTATGTCAAAAAAAGAAGGTGGAAAATACATTTTAAGCTCACACAAAGTCGAAATAATTTGTCTTTAAAATGCAGGTAATTTCTCAGGGTCAATCACTTTGCTACAAATTTCCTTGAAGAAGAAGCATAACCTAGTTATGGTTCCTTGAACTTTTTTAGGTAGAATTGACCATATTCCAATAGACAAGAAATACTCCATAAGTACATGACAATCATGAGACTTAAGATCTTTAACTTGAGGTCTTTCATTGATACGAGGTTCTGAATGTTGGAAGAGTACCCTTCTGGAACTTTAACACCATGAATAAATTTACAAAATTCCATTTTCTCCTTCCTCGACAAAGTACAAGCCGCTGGAGGTAGAAATGTACGTTTTCCCTTCATTATCGGCCCCAATTCCTTTCTTATTCCCATACTAACCAAGTCTAACCTTGCATTCAAGCTATCTTTGGTCTTACACGAGACATTGAGTAAGGTACCAAGGAAACTTTCAAACATATTTTTTTCAATATGCATAACATCGAGGAAATGGCTTACATATAATGAACTCCAATATGACAATTCAAAGAAGATTGACATTTTCTTCCACCCACTTATGACAATTTATTTTGCAAAAAGTTTACCAAAGTTAATATTCAAACCCTTAAGCTTTTGAAATAATGGGTCACCTGTCAATGACAAAGGAGCATGACCTTCTTCATTGTTTCCATCAAATGCTTTTCTCCATTGTCGATACTGATGATCTGAAGGCAAAAATTTACGATGGCCAAGGAAGACATTCTTCTTATAGTGTTCCAACCTCATTGAATGAGTATTGTCTTCCCATACATGACATGAAAAATGTCCTTATGTACTATATCCAAACAGATTACCATATGCAGGGAAATCACTGATTGTGCCGAACAACAAAGCCCTCAAGTTCTAGCTTTCTTCCCTATAAGCATCATATACATTTATAGAGCCAAATATATGTCTATGTCATTTCCTGGTTGTCCAGGTCCATAAATTAACATAGATAACATCACATATTTGCGCTTCATGCATAAAGAATGAGGTAGGTTGTATATCACCAACATCACTGGCCATGTAATGTGGGAGCAACTTTGAACACTATGTGGGTTAATTCCATCCGTTGACAATTCCTGGTGTAGATTTCTTGATTCTTGACCAAAACTAGGATAATCGTGATCAATTTTTCTCCATTGAGGAAAATCTGCAGGATGCCGAAGCTTGCCATCTTTAATCATTTCTTCATCATTCCATGTCAACTTCTTTGCATCTTTGGCATTGCTAAACATATGCTTGAATCTTTCTTTGATGGGAAAATACCATACAACCTTTTTGGGAATTGAGTATTCCTTCTTATATCGTGATGCATTACATTTAGGACAAAACTTTAATGAAACATACTTATTAAAAAATAAGATGCAATCATTTTCACAAGCATATATCCTAGTGTAGTTCATGTCTACGTAGTGTAACATTTGTTTTGCATCATTGGTTCGAGAAGGGAGCACATTATCTTCCGGCAACATATCCTTCAGAAGTGCAAGCAAGTCGGTGAAACTCTTATCAATCCATCAATTAACAAATTTCAACTTATACAACCTTGACACTGCTGTCAATCTTGTGAATTTTGTACAACCATCATATAATGGTTTCTCAGCATTACATATCAACCGCTGAAACATCTCACGACAATCCTGAAGATCGTTTTCGACAACATTTGCCATTTCCTCGAAATGGTCGTCTTCATATGCATTTGTGTAGTTGTCTTTCATATGCATCCCATCATCACAATCCATAACATCTCTCGTCTCACCATGTCTTGTCCAAAATGTGTAACTTTGATAGATACCGTGACACACTAAATGAATTTTTAACTCATTTGGAGTTATTCGGTTTGAGTAACATCATCTTAAGTAATTCGGTTTGAGTAACATCTTAAGAAATTGAGTAACTTTTCACTCCTTCTTCATCCTCCTACGTCAATCGATTGGCACTCATTCATTTTCGATCTATTTTCTATTAACAAAAAAATATAATGAGCATAAATTCCTAAAGCTTGGAGTTAAGCTCACCAAGCATAGCAAATGCATTATTATGATTGGAACCCTAACTCATAATGTAAGCTAAATGATTCGAAACTCGGAAACCCCAACTCAATACAAGTTAAATTAGTGAAATCACTTTCACTCATTTATAAGGAAAATATTTATAACTCAATACAAGCTAAATATAATGTAATTAAAAAGGCAAATAACTATATGAAAAACTCAATTTCAATTTGGTGTTAAATGCGTAAATGATGATTTTGAGGTTAAATGAGTGATGGATTTTCAAAATCGGTGTTGAATGATTTACATGTAAAATGAGTGAATGATTTTCATGTAAAATGAGTGAATGATTTTTGGTGTTGAATAAGTGAATGATTTTGAGGTTGAATGATTTTCGAGGTTGATTTTGAGAGTAAATACGTTTCACTGCTGAGTAAATGAGTGTTGGGATTGTTGATGAATGTGTGAGAATGCGGGAACATTTTAATTTTTTAGGGTCTAATAGTATCTTGAACAGCATATAATGACGACGACGTTGTCAATGATAGAAAATCAACAACGCATAGTGAATATGACGTTATCAATGATACCTAATCAACAATGCAACCTTAAGGAAACGTTATGAAAGAACTCCTCATTCAAATATAAAGAAGGTAAGTGTTCCACATCGCAATCTTAAGAAAACGTTGTGAAAGATATAATAAATTTTTTACTAATTCATTTTTTTAATGAAATTCAAATTAGTAATTACATTATGACATTCGATTAATGAGAATTAGTTAAATATATAGAACAATTAATAATGAAAATAAATAACATTCAAACAATTAATTGATTAAGCAATGTGTTAAGCAATTAAGTGAAGAGGAAGTAGCTTTGTTGATCATATCGACAACACTTCTTACTGAATGCGCTGTTGTATAGTTAAAAGAGAATAAATGAGAGATAAATATTCAACATCGTTTTTTGGTAAATGCATTGTTGAATGCAACATAGTCAACAACACATTGTTAAAAAAACGTTGTTGTATGGTTATAACGACAACACATTCAAAAAAAGCGTTGTCGAAGACCATTATTCCTATTTCTACACAGTTACGCACACAACAGAAAATAACCTGAATGCATACAGAAATAGAGCATAACAACAAAATGAATATATGAACACAGCTGAATTTATATATTGAACATTCATTACACTTTAATGTTTACATAAACATATATATTACATAGACCAAATCATATACATTACATTGAATTCTCTAAGCTACAATCTAAGCAAAACTAATCTACTACACATTTAGCTATGATTTGTCAACTGAAATAAGTACAAATTTAACCATTGTTCTCTAATCTAGTTGACTTTGTCATTTGTATATGATTTGTCAACAGTCTTGATTGCATTATTTGGCCATTGTTGAATGATCTCCTTCCTGAATTTTAGCATGTAATAGCCGCAATCTACCTCGTTTGTTTGGCAAGGGGTCTACAATTAAAATGAAGTAAACATATAAGTTTAACATTAGTTGGCCATTACACATATAATTGTTTGAGATGATTTGTGTCAATACCTTTACACGAGTCCACTTGATTTTGGGATTTGGTAACTTGTTTCTAGCACGATTACAACTTCTGTAAACTATCACCGCACTAAAAAATAGAAAATCTACTTAATTACTAAACAACTAGGAAAGTGAAAGTGTAACTAAAAGTTTAAATGAGTAGTCTACTTACCTAGAAAACATCTCTTTCATAGTGGGGTAGTTGTTCATATCACCATGTGTCAATGAGTCAAAGTAGTATATTTGTTTATTGAACCGATTGATGACAACCAAAACCCAATGATGCCTAACAAAACATATGTACATGGTTAGGAAATGTTAAGCACAACAAACATACTAAAGAAAGGAATATAAAAGACAATTAAAAAATGCTCACCCAATATTAAAAGGTGCAAGAAATAAATATGCATCTTCTTTATGATGGAGGAGATTATCTGTAATTCGTTATGTTTTTTCCCAATCTCATTTTTGTCAGCCGACACCAAAGTGGTAAGGTGTGGGGATATGAACATCACCTTTTTTCTTATTTACCTTAATAAAATTTTCATACAAGTACCTAATATATATAACACAAATGTTAGTTAATTATAACACACCGCCATGCAAAAGTGAGAAGTCAAGAAAACATAATTTACCTCATATATATACATATAGCAGTTGCACCTATACAATCACGTTTATATACATCTTGGACTTTATTGATGCCAACGTATTTATCAATATTATCCCTGAAGACTTTCTTGGAAAATGATATAATCATCATATCATCTTCCAACTTCTGTACATGCTCGAACAATTGAGTACAGTAGTTGGTAGTCTTCTTGGAGGTCACATCCCCAGTAGATGGCTTTGAGCTACATCCCTCGAAGATGGCTTAGACTTTTGGGTGCTACTAGGGGTGGAATGTACATTTTACTGAAATATTCAATAAAAAAACATATCAATTATAGATCAATATATATATAATATGAGTGAGCATAAGGTGAAAAATCATAGCTTGGGAGGAATTACTTGAACAAGGTCTACCGGCTAAGCCACAAAAGTGCATATAGCCCTTCTTACTGTGAACATATTCTCATCGAGAGGAATTGCCAGCAACGCATTATCATCGATTGCAATGTCAATCGAGACCTTCACATGATGGCTTGGGATATGTGCATTATGTAGCATAGCATTGGCCGACTTGTGCACTTTCCCAACACCCACTACTCGACTAGTTGGGGTATCCAAGAAAAGTTTGCAAGAACTGATTCCATGTATGTAAGTTAAAACATATAATTAGTTAACGACTAAATTAAAATAAGTTAACTAAATTACCCCAAGAATGGGAATCAAAATGAGAATGTTGTAAGGTGTAGGTGTGCAACTCTCATTGACGGTTGAAGGAACAATGCCAGCATTACTAGCCAGTCGTTGCCACTCAGCTTCCTTCGCCTTCATTGATTGCTCAAATTCATTGAATCGTTGCATGAGGCCATCTAGTTGATTTTGAACCTGACTCATTTGGGCTTTGGTTGCATGCTTTGGATGGGGTACAAATGTTCGCTGGCTAACCCCTAATCCCGCACCTCGTATATAGCAAGGGTAGATAGGTAGTCCTAGTGCCTTGTCAAGTATTATGCGACTATCTGTGTTTGCCTCCTTTTATTTTAGGGAAACCTGATTTATCAAGAAAAAACATATTGTTAATTAATCACATTTTGATAAATAAAGTATAGAAATTAAGTATAACTAAAAAATGAGCACTTACAACACGTCTTGCCGCTTCTTGAACTTCCTCATTGTTGATGACATTATCCTTGTTCTTACGGGCATCCAACCATAGAACATCGAGTTCTACTCCATGTAGAGTCATAGGTGTATCGCTTTTGTTCTCCAACTAACAAAACAAAATCAATAATAATGTAATTAAATATATATGCATACAAAACATAACCAATAATGTACAAATTAACAATACTTACAATTTTTTCCTCGATTTCTCTATACCCCGCTCGAGAAGCTCGATATGGATATAACGGCTTGGATGCCCTCTTGCCAGCCGATTTAAGGATATAATCCTTATGCTCCTCACCAACATCAAAATTTGACTGAAATAAAAACACATATACATTATATATTGCATGAAAACACATGCATATATGTGCATTGTAGGAAAACATAACACATATACGTACATTGCATGAAAACGTAACACATATACGTACATTGCATGAAAACACAAAAACTGAAAAATAAACTTGCTGTTATTCCATTCCAAATACGCTCCTTCACGGTATTCCCTACATCACTCAATTTGTTGAATGTTAGCTTCACATTATGCCTAACAACAACACTAATGTAGCTTACCAATGCATTGCCACCCTTCGAGTTTAATAGTTGGCCTTTAGAGTTCCATTGAACTTCTATCCTCACATCCTTACTTCTTGACCAAATGACATTCTTCATGGAAGTCATTCCACGTGGAGGTCATTTTTGAGCAACAATTTGCTTATCTTGTGGAGTCGGTGTAGCTTCGTCATCACTGTGAGAACCATGATCGCCACTTTGGGAAGCCATTGATGAATTTTTTTCTGTTTATGAGAGTATGAGAGTTTATGAGAGTATGAGGGTTTGTTGAGAGTATGAGGATTTCTTTTCGATTAAGTTTGAGAGCAGAGAAGAAACGATTCATGTTTTAGATATTTAAATTGTATGACCAATTTAACATCAAATATTAAAGGTAGCGTTGTTGAATAGACATCTTCAACCTCACATATTAAAAGTAGCATTGTTGTATTGACATTTTCAACATCGCATATTAAGGATTGCGCTGTTGTTGTTATCTAGCTGTTTACTACTTATTTTCATTAACACATCAACAACGTTACTAAGGTGTAGCGTCGTTGAATAGAATCTAATTGACAGTGTTATCTTAATTATGTGTTGTTGAATAGAATCTAATTGACAGCGCAATCGTAATTATGCGCTGTTGAAATGAACTCATTTTCCAAATTAACAGCGTATTCATAGTTATGCACTGTTAAATTAACATTTTACATAACTAGAAAATATTTATACAACATGAATTTACGTTAATTAACATGAAGTTATCATGAAGTAGATTACTATATAATTGTGTTTATTAATACGAAACTAGAAAATATTAAACATAAAATTTGTTAATTTGTTTTTGTATTTATTAAGTACTGTTAATTTCTTTATTGTGTTTATTAATAAGGAATAACATTAAAGAAAATAATCATTCAAATAATTAACAAAAAATAGAAATTAACATCCAAAATAATTGTTTTATTATTCATCTAGAGAGACAAAATACATTATAATGAACTAAATGATTTGGTACATGCGAATATAATAAACTAAATGATTTGGTAGATCAAGAATAAAATAATAAATAAATAAATCTTCTCCACAATTTTTTCCTTGACTCCTCTACACAAATCTTATATAACAGTTTATTGATTTCCTTTTAAAATCTGGGCCCTTTTAGAAAATCAAAAGATGTTAGAGACCTCATTAACAAGATTTCAATGAAGGAAATAATTTTTCCATTGACTTCTCTACACAAATCTTCATCTCATGCAAATTTTGTATAACAACCACTTTCCTTCTGAAATCTGGGCCCGTTTTGAAAATCAAAAGATTTCAATGAGGGAAATAAATGAACTGAAAAAATTGAAAGAGCTCATTGAACTAAATAATTTACAAATTAATTCTTCATCTAATGCAAATCTTGTATAACAATCACTTTTCTTCTGAAATTTGGGTCCTTTTGCCAAATCAAAAGATGTTAAAGACCTCCTTGACATGATTCTGAAACAGAAACACAAATTTAGAACTTTTAACATTTTGAACATACTCCTATTGAAACACATACTCTTACTGATGAAATAAAACATTGAGTGAACCACAATATTTATAGATGAACAACCATTAAAATTTCAACAAACGAAGAGACGCATAATTAAACAAGTGCGGATACCATGTCATCTTCAACAATGCTTCCTTAATTATGCACTGTTGCGTATATTAACATCAAAATCGCTTTCTATCAAATGCGTTGTTAAACATAAATCATTCAAGCTAGTGCTAACGTTATTGGTGTTCAATAATGCTTTGTCAAGAAGGCGCTGTTCAAGTTACACAAATTGACAGTGCCTGCTTTATTATGCGCTGTTGATGTTCTTCCACCTCATTTTAATAGCATCGTTAAAAATTGCATTGTTGAATGACCACTGTTTATTACGATATTTGTCGTAGTGAACTTAAAATAAGAGACTTGCATTCATATAAACATGATCATGCATCTACATATTGATTTTAATGCATCAAAGTCTTATATCTTTTTAAAATCATATATCATACATTCACATATCATGTAGAATGTTCATCATACATTGAAAAAACTACTTTTTAACACAGTTAATCCATTACATCATGTATTAATCGATTAAATGCTAATGGGAACTCACTTGTTAATCCATTAAGTATGAGTTTAATTGATTAACGAAGTTACAGTGGTTGAAGATTTTAATTTCTTAACGTTGTTAATTGATTAAGTCATGGTTTAATTGATTAACCAATGCATAAACCGATTTCTTATAAAAACTAAGTTTTCCTCATTTACTCAAAATGAAACAAGGCTAGAAAAATTTCAGAGATTAATTTTCAAATACATTTTGAGTGAAATTAGTGTTGTATGAAAAGTTTTTTTTAGCTTTCTTGATTCATGAAAGAAAGATATGGTAGTTTCAATTGGGAATTATCATCTTGAGCATTGATTATCAAAACCAATTTTCAAAAACCTCAATAAATTACACACTTTTCTATTATGCCTTTTCTGAGATTTCGACTCAGGTTTTAGTGTTGTTCTTGAATTGTTAGATTAGCACAATTACGGTGCAATAAAAACTTATAAACTTCTGTCGTTTTTCATAAGTTCTCTTGGTGCATTAGTGTCACCGTGTAATAGAGAACTGAGTTGTAAATCATAGCTGACGTTAGGTTGAGTATTCACTAATACAATGGTCTTGGAAAGGAGTTAGGATTTGTTGGCGCCAGAACCATAGGTGGTGAGGATTATTCATAGAGGGTTGAAGGTCAAACCAATCAGGGATCTCCATAGTCAGAGAAAGAAGTCTTGTGTTGATTGGAAGTGTGTTTTGTAAAAAATTTGACTTTAATTAGTGAAGAAAAATCGCTCAAGATCAGAAGGGAATGCTTGGATGTAGTTTGCAAGTGGACCTGCAAACGAACCAGAATAAAATCGGCTTCTCGAGTTTTTTATCTCTTATCTTTTAATTTTTGTCAAATTATGAGTTTTTTAGCTAGAATTAATTTGCTTATTGAGTTTATTGCTTCCTCTAATTCTGTGATATTAATTAGGTGTAAATTCGTTAAGTCTTTCATGTGAACTTATTGAAATATCGAATAACGTTTTGTTCAAGAAATCCTATTTTTCAAGAAAGAAATGAATATGGTTGATTGATTAACACTGTACATAATCGATTAAATTGTGTTGTCATTAGTCGATTAAGGGGCAATATAATTGATTAAACTGGTAGTTTTCTGAGTATGTCAATAAAATATTGATCCCCAAATATTTCTTCTTTTTTTCCTATGGTTTTTCTTAGCATCTTCTTCTTTTAGGAGTTAGATTGACATTTATTTGATCTACTTTCCTTATGTGATGTCCAAACCACCTAATTGACATTGCAAATAATCAAAAGTTGCTTATGTGATTACATAGTTTTGATGAATACAAGGAATTAATGAAAGCTTGAAGACATGGACATCACAACAAACAACATGTCGAAGACTCGAGGTCAACATCGTAGACTTAGGATTATTTTAATATTCTAAAAGTCATAAGACGATTACCTAGTTTGAGTCTAGGTTAGGTAAACATTGGTTGGAAGTCTCACAAGACGTTAAAATGAATCCATGTAGAATGAGGCATAACATCCTAACAATATGATAAGTAGAATCATGCATAAGAGTTAATCATACATGGTTTTTGTGCATAAAAGTATTATGTATTTCAAAATCATGTATTACATGTTCATACATTATATAGAAAGTTTATCATGCATCAAAGAAACACATTTTCAAATATATTAATCGATTATAATGAATAATAAATCGATTAGGTCACGTGGGCATCCGTTAATCGATTAAGGATTGATGTAATTAATTAAAAGGAGTTACAATGGCTAACTACCTAGGATTTTTGGCTCGTTAATCGATTAAAGAAGCTTTTAATTGATTAAGCCATAATAGAAAAATAGTTTTGCATAATTCATTAATCGATTATCTTATAAGATAATCGATTAATGATAGGTAAAAACAATTTTATATAAAAGCTGTATTTTCAACCCATGTGCATATTATCATTAGGAAAAAGAAAACCAAGATTCTAAGTTTAGAAATTTCATATCATCTTACTTATTCTCTGAGTGAAAGCATAGTGTGAATTCTTGCATAGTTTTCTTGAAATAGTTGAGAGAAAATAAAGTGAAACATTTTTAAAAAGAGTGATTTACTTTCATACATTGACAAACCATTGCATCTTATCACATCTAGTTTAGGCTTCTTGTGAGGGTTCTGCAAAGGTTTTAGAGCTGAGTTTTAGAGTTACTATTAGCACATTAAGTGTGCATCAATAACTCAGCAAAAGTTTTGAAATCAAGGAATTGTTCTCTTGGTGTGTTAGTATCACCGGAAAAAGAAAATTTGTGTCTTCAACAGGGCAAGAAGTCTTGGATGGAGCGAGACATCAGTTGGGCCAGAGTCGTGAAAGGTGTGGGTATCCGAGTAGGCGAGTTGAGTGGTCAAACCGAGATAGTGGGCTCAATGGATCCGAGAAGGGAGTTCTTGTTGGTTGTATTGGAAGTGTGATTGTAAGAACAATTATATCCATAGTGAAGAAAATCTCCCGAGATCAGAAGAGAAGGTTTGGATGTAGTTTGCAAGTGGTCCTACAAACGAACTAGGATAAAATCTTTGAGCATTCTTCTTTTCCCTATCTCTTTTATATTTCAGTTTTTAATGATTCCTTGAGTTTTTGATTACTGTGATTTGTGCTTACCGTTGATAATCTATCATAAAATCAGTAATCAAAATTAGGGTAAAAAAGATTGATAAGCACTTTGATTGCTTTGCATGAAATCAAATTTTCTAGAATAACAAGATTCAGTATAATCAATTAAGAATATTAATAATCGATTAAACAGAGCTTGGAATAATTGATTAACAAGACTCATAATCGATTAACAACAGTGAGTTTTTGTTTTGCACATTTATCGGAAAAGCGAGACTAGTGATCCGCTACACCTATTCACCCCCTCTAGGTGTGTTTTACCTTGCTGGCACCCAACACTAATGTGTGATATAACCATGTTTTCTAAAATAAGATCTACTCCGATTATTTCCTTAATGCATTCATTTATAATACTATCTTGTCTCTATGTCCAATCGTCCAACACAATATTGTCATATATGCTAATTGAGTGTATTTTATTGTTGATATTTTACCGCCCCACATTTAGTCTAACTTAAGATTGCATATCTTATAGTTGTGTGGTAAACATTTCAATTAAGCTTGAGTGATACATTTTTATTATATATGACACATGAAGCACTACGTCATTTCATCCAACATGCTTCAATCCTATGGTTCACATTTTCGTCAATTTCTCAATTGTCTTGTATGGTTCACCCAGGCTACCTAAAGCGTGATTGTGTCACTAGTTCTAATAAGCATATCCAAGTCAAATGTTGACTCATGTTGTAGTCCTATGGTAATAGCGAAGTCTTCGGAGATCATGTCTTGTGTTCTCATGCTAGTCTTGACCCTATTAACATATCCTTGATTTTTCGAATGTAGACAATTCAAATACATTTCTTATTTAGATATTTCCACAAAATCTCTCTAGGAAGCTTATCATACGCCTTCAATATCTCTCCATCAATCTTCGTAAACAGTATACAACCTCCATTGTTGACCTCCCTCACATGAAACCAAATTAACTTTCAGTGATATTCGTCTTTTATCTAAATCTTTGCTCAATTATCATATCTCATAGCTTCATAGTATAGCTCATGAGCATAACCCCCTATAGTTTGTAAAATTTTACTTGTCACCCTTGTTTTTATGAATAGGGATTAAAATGTTTATCCTCTACTCGTCTGTCATCTACTTATAACTCATGATCATATTAAACAACTTTGTGAGTCACCTAATGTCTCGATCTCCTAGGACCTTGCATGCTTCACTAGGTATATCATCTCATTCCTATAAAAAATGTATATTATCTTATCCAACCACTTTGTCTTTCTCCATCCTTTCAACACTTCTTTAACGTCCAGCTCCCGAATTTTGTTGTACAAAATATAACTTTGACTCTTCTCTTTTGTGTTTAGTTTATTAAAAATCTAGGAATCTTATCTCTCATTGAAAAGCTTATAAAAATAGTTCTTACATATTTCCTTAATATATTTGTCATTCACCAAGACTTTTCTATCTTCATCTTTAATTAATTTCACTTGATTCAAGTTTCTTGTCTCTCTTTCCATAATTTTTCAAGTCAGTAGACACCTTTTCCCTCTCCCTTGGTATCTAAACATTTGTATAATTTATCATACACATATATATTTAGACACTTCTATCCTTCTTAGTTACCTTGTATTTTTTTTTCCAAGTTTCAATATTTTTACATAATGATCATAATTTATAACATTCCATTTTTGTCTTAACTATGTCCTGGAAAATTTTGGCCCACCATCATGGTTCTTTAACCTTTGTCAAGAGCCTCTAGATTTGCCTAGTATCTCATTTTCTATCCTCCTAAATCCTTTGGTCATCTCCTCCCACACCTACTATTAGCACTTCCTTATGCCTCCTAGAATCCATTTTTCCAAAATCGTTTCAATTTCTACCATTTAATTCTTGGGACTCTTCATTTTCTTTTTCTCTCTGCTCTACTTTTAACCCTTACATCAATGACAAAAACTCTAACATGGGTCATCAAGTTCTCTCCAGGTAGGACTTTGTAATCCAAACAAAACTTTCTATATGATTTCCAAGAAAGGAATCAATTTGATAATGTGAAACCACTCTTATATGTGATAAGGTAATCCTCTCGCATCTTAAAGAACATACTGGCTATTGTAATATCGGAAGCTAAGGAGAAGTCTGGAATAATCCAATCTTCCATATTTGCTTCCTCTTTACCATATTCACCGTGAAAACCTTCAAATTCTTTATTTTTCCTTCCTAAATGCTCATTAAGATTGCCTCGAAGGAAAATATTTTCTCTTAAAGGTATTGCTCGAACTAGTCGTTCCAAATCCTTCTAAAATTTTATCTTTTGATGTTCTTATTGCCCTACATGGGGTGCATAAGCACTAATTACATAAAATGTGTCTTCCTTTGTTACAAACTTTAGGGTTATGATCCTATATCATATTCTCTCTACATCTACCACCCCTTCTTACATTCCTTATCTACAATTATAACCACCTCATTTATCGATCTTGTCTTATCAGTGTACCACAACTTAAAACCTGAAGTGTCTAATTCCATTGTATTTTCCCTAACTCACTCAGTTTCTTGTAGGCACATAAAATTAATCATCCTCCTAATCATCGTGTCAACTATTTCAAATGATTTACATGTAAGAGTACCTATTCCATATTCTAATTCTTATCCTAGACTGGCGAACTAGCTTCTTCATCTACACCATTGCTTATATTCCATGTTCTCGTACCTAGATTCCAAGTTAAATAACCCTTGCTTATTTTTTACTACGTCTAGGCATCACTGCAACAACCCTTGATCTATTGACAATGTACGTGGACAATACATTGTGTTGCTTCTCAGTAATAATCTAGCATTTATAATATCACATCGTTAATCTTTTAAATAGAGATTTGATAAAGTTTTATGTTGATTATCGATTGTCTAATATAACACTCACATTTTATCTGACTATATAATAGACTATGTATGACATGAAGTAAACATAGGAGGTTTCAATAAAGGACAAAAAAAAGATTGAAAAAAAATAATAAATGTTGTTTAGGAAATGTAAAGAGTCATATACTCCCTTTGTTTCCTATTTAGCGTTTTTTAATATGTGTATGTAATATTTTACATATAGTTGTTATTGTTCATTAGATTTTATTATTTCTTTATTAATTAGGTATGAATTAGTTATAAAAATAATCATTAATTTTGTTTTATTTTCTAAAATGACAGTTAATTTCAATCAATTTAATTTCATAAAAAGATACTTATTTTGAAACTAAGGTAAAGAACTATAACAATCCTCAAAATAGTACTTATCAATGTAAATGTAGTAAATAATTGATTAGGCATTGGTCAAGTGGTTAAGGCCCCACTAAATTTTTAGGATAACCAAAATATCAATAGTTCGATTTTTTAGAGTAGTACTTGTTGGGAGAAATAGTCACGCTCTCTGGAAATGATTAATTCCTTACCCAAAAGGGTAAAAGAATACTCTTAATAATATAAAAAATGTAGTAATTGATTAGATATAATTAATATAATGTCTCATTAACACTTATTTTTAAGTTGATATAACTAATTATACAATATTTAAGTCTTAATAACCGTACAAAACTGAAATATCAATCTTAAATTAAATCAATATATTTGTGTCTGTGTGTTCAATTGTATTTAACATCTATAAAGTGGATTTAACATCAATGAAAAATATTTTCATGTCGGTGTGGTGCTATATAAGATGTACAACTTCTGTTAAATGTATTATATGCAGATGTTGAAAAAACGCGGTGTGTTATGTTCAAACAATGTAATACCTATGCACTGATATTAAAAAAAATTATACAAAATTAGTACATTATTTATTATTAATTTATATTATTTATCATTAATTTGTATTTCTTATGTTCAAATAATAGACTCTAATTATTTAGGTATTATACTGCTTCTATAGGCATGAAGGCGTGTAAAAATTATGACTAATAAATGGGGTGCATGCTGTAGCATTGTGTCAGAAATGGTCATTGAGTTCACACTACATATGGGATGCTATATAGCGAGTAGGGTGTACGAAAATGTACATTATTAAAGAAATGGATTGAACATCGTTAATAATAATTATTCTCTTTCTAACTCACATCTATGCATTTTGTCAAGGAATTTGTTTGTACTCGCCTGGAGTTGAAGTCTAAGTCCAACGAGACTAAACCGTGTGAAAGATGTTTTGCCATTTTAAAACAACGTGCTGCCGAAGTTGCTGACTATTGAGGTCGGATATGCCAAATGTTGACCACACTTTATGGAATGGGACAATGACTATTCCTTTACTGTTTCTATATAGAACAATACCGACTTTGTTGACTTATATCTTTTGTGGTTCATAAGAGCAATACAACGATAAACAACATATTCATTTTTATTTGGATCTCACATATTATTTTATATTTTTATTATAACTTCTCATGAGATAAGAACAACATATACTTTTTCTCCATAATGACAAACAAAATTCTTATTTTTATTTGGGTCGTGAAACAACCTACCTCATTCTTAACCAAACATCTACTTTTTTTTTGTTCTCTCTCATTGTTCTTATTCTTCTTTCCTCATTCTTATTTAAGAACAAAATTCATAAAATACGAATGATAGAGTGAAAAACATAATAAGAATATTCTTATTTTGTTAAGAACAACATTAAGACCAACCAACATGATTGCTCTAAGTTTAGGGCAGGGATGGTAAGTATGTGGAGTGGATAGTGTATACATGTGCCTATAAATAATAACACAAATAATTTTAGAATATGTGAGTACTCGCATGATAGTTATTATATATTTGTTCTCACCCATAAGTTATAATTGTAAGTACTCATTATGAAGAAGAGTCTTCTCCTTGATATTGATTATTTTTTATGATGACAACAATATCAACAACAAAAAAAGAAAAAGGTTAAAGACATTGAGGCATGAAAAGTACGCAAACAAGATATATATAAGGTTTTTAATTGCTTTCTAGTATAGGTTTAACCTTTACAAAGTTATTCATACTTTGTATCACACAAGCACTTAAAAATAGTTTTTCAAATGTTTTTACCAAGTTTAGTAACTAGTTACCATGACACAGTAACTGATTACCATATATTGTTAATGTAATTTCAAATTTGAAACTCAAGTAACATCTTCCTAAACAAACTTTTGTCTTCCCAAATGTTTTGTATTATTTCATAACTTCATTTTCATTTACACTTCTAGTGCATCCAATTTTCACAAGGTTTTTTAGAAAACTTTTGTACGTTTTCAAAATCTGAAAAACTAAGAGCAAGTGTGACATTAATTTCGATTGTTCTTTTAAAGGATCCATACTTCAATCAATTTGGGTTTAGTAATCCTTCGCCAACTTAAGTCTTCTTCTTTATCACAAAAAGAAAGATCACCATTCGGTTCGCCAACTTAAGTCTTCTTCTTTATCACAAAAAGAAAGATCACCATTCGGTTTGGTGACTGTGCTTGTAAAAGAAGAATGTGGTGTACTTTCTGGTGCGATTTGAGTGATAAAAAGAGCAAATCTTGTGTGAGATTTGTAATTGATACTTAGGTTACATAGTGGAAATCCCTTGAATCAAGTAAATGGGACTTGATGTAGCCTTCAGTTGGTGAAGGTGAACCACAATACATTTTGGTGTGATTCTCTCTATTCCTTACTATTTACATTCTGCAACTTCATTCTTTACTTCCTACTTCCATTGAAATCCCGAGTTTACTTGGTTTTAAAATAAAAAATAGTTTACAAACCAAATTCACATGACACCCCTCTTAGGTTGACATCTTGTACTCACAATTGGCACTAGAGAAAGGTTGAGAAAATTATTGCCTGATCCTATCAAAATATACATGGATAGCCTTTTCAAAATTCATTCTATACAAAGGTTCAAACATAAATTGTCCTCCAAGTTTTCTTGGAGTATGTAATGACTTCTGTAATTTATGAATGAGACTCTTTATAGAATCTCAAGTCTTTGAATATGGAATGTCATATAGGAAGGAAAGTTTATCCCCATCCTAAGGGAATGTGGAATGATGGTGATAGAAAAAATATTCCAATACGACCTTAAAGCCTAAAACATCCTAACTACTACTCTAGGAATAAATAAGTTTATAGGGTGTCTAATTGTCAATTCGTCAAAGAAATGTGGGACATTCTAGAAATAACACATGAAGTTACAAAAGAAGTTAAGAGATCTACACTAAATACTCTCAGAAAAGTATGAGTTGTTTAGGATGAAGCCTAGATAGAAAATCTTAGACCTTGAAAAGAGATTCACACATTTAAGAAACCACTTAATTGTTCTTGAAAAAGTCTTGACAAATAGCGACTTGAACATTAAAGTTATTAGATCACTAACAAGAGCATGGCAACCAAAAGTGATAACAATATTTGAAAATAAAAGTTCATCCAAAATGTATTTGTCTATATTGTTTGGTAAATTGTAGAAACATAAAATGGAGTTAAACGAATCGCAGCAACATGAGGAGTTGGAGAATATGCGCAAAACTATCATTAAAATCTAAGAATGATTCTTGTGAAACTTCACAAGATGAAGATTCAATTGATGACAATATTGAGAAGATGATCTTTTATAAAGAAGTTCAATAAGTTTCTCAAAAAAATAAAACAAAGCTACAAAGTTCAGTCCAATCAAAAGATTTCTAAAGAACAACGAAACATCACATCAAGATAAAATTTGACATGCTTCAAATTTGGAAAGCCCAGATATATCATAGATTATTCATCAATATTACATAAAAATACATTCAAAGAAAAAACAGAGACGAAGATAAGAAAAACTTACATTGAATGGGAAGACAACGATGTGATTTCAAATTCAGATGTACAAAATGAGAAGCAAACACATCTTTCCTTGATTACCTCCCACCAATTTGACGATCACGAGGTTAGTAATTTTGAACTTAATGATAAACCTTCATATGATGAACTACAAAATTCTTTCAATGAACTTCACAAGGAATTCATTAAACTTTCATAATTATGATTAAAACAAAAGAATGTTATAGACATTCTTGAAAGTCAAAATGAATCCTTGAATAGGGATTTAGATACCTTAAAATCAAAATCAAATGATGAATGCATATAATGTCTAAAATATGTTACTCTTTGAGTATAAAATTCTTTAAATGAATAACTAAATATTGTCTAAAAGAGTATACATAAGTTAAACAATTTATTGTATAGTCAAAGGCATACAAATGACTATAGGGGTTTTGGCTACACCAACAACGGTCAAACTAGTGGAACCAAGAAATATGTGTTTTCCATGCTCATTTCTCCTTACCTTTTCTCCTTGTCCTACTTACAACTGTTTCCAAACATTTCATTCAACTGCTAGGATTTCATTGCCCTTTTGTGTTTGAATGGGTGAAGGCCTAAGATAAAGGCGGTAATCTTCCCCATTAGGACATGAAAAGTTCCTTTAGCAGTCATTGATAATACATTTTATTTCCCCTTCTTTTGCCTGAGAATTTTTTTAAGGATTCTCAACAGATTTTTTATTCATTTTTTTTGCACTTTGGCTGAGGACCTTTTTTTTATTTGTCTTGCTTTAGATTCTTTTCCCCGAGGATAGATAGGGGTAATGTCGTAAGAATGACATGAAAGAGTGTATTCATTCCTAAACAATTGAAGTTAAGATGGGTTGTTGAAAACTACCCTTCCTAAGCTATTGATACTTTGCGTTTAATTTAAAAAAAAGTCTCCTATCATAATGCATAAGCTCCTAGTGGGGTGAATATGAATATATTCTTAGTGTTCGGTATTTACAAAGAACTATTGTGTCATCAAAGAAAAATTGCTTGAGGATCCACATATTCTCGGGCCTTACATTTGCAGCATGCTCCTTTTCATTATAAATTTGAATTAGATATCTTACATTAATGCATGAATTAAATTTACTAGGGTTATTTTATGAATGTGACTTATGGACTGAAGTATAGGATGAAAATTTCAAAATCAATGAATTTGTATATACTCATTAAAAACATATACAAAAATTAAATCTTTATTAATGATAAAAGGAATATTGCTCCCCATTATTTCATGACCCAACCTTAGGGAGAACCATAGACCTTGCAGAAAATATGCCTATTTTTTAATAATTGTAGAGCCGAAGAAGGAGGTGAATAAGGTTTACAACAATATTGTTCTTTTAAAAAGCATAATTCAAATTTTCAAAGGAAACAAATACTTAAAGAACAAATTTTTCAGAAATTTTAAAGAGATAAGGTTAGAAAGATTCACACATAGATGTATATTAGTTCACTTTCAACTGTAGGCTACCTTTATTCCCCTTTTATGATTCAAGGGATTTCTACAATTCAATTGAGTTTCTATACAAGACTTATACTAAGATTCTCTTCTAGAACAATCAATTTTCCCTCAAGAAAGCACACTACTTTCTTGTTATACAAAAGTGTAGAAACTTTCTCAACATTTTATCTAAATAACTTAGAAATATTTATAATTGAAAGTTGTTTACAAAAGTATATAAAAGCTTTGTTTGTTTTCAAAGGATTAGGATGATAGTTTTAGAGTTTAGAAGGGTTCCAAATTCAATTTATGGTGGTACAAAACATTTGGATATGTGCTTTTTGAGTTTCAAATTCGAAACAACACTTTTAACACACAGTAATCAATTATTAGCATGTGGTAATCGTTTACTCGACCTAACTATCTACTCAGTAATTGATTATCCACCTCAGTAATCGGATATTAGCACTTTTCAAGTAACATGTTACTTAGTTTTCTTAAAACTCCTTTTCAGAAACCTTGTTAGTATTTTCTGTCTCTTCCAAACTTCGAAAATTATTTTTCATGATATTTACATAATATCAAAATTAAAATGAATTATAAAGATAAGACCCTATATACTAGAGAGCAATGAAATCTTTATTTGAACTTGTGTTTCCAATCTGCCATGCCTTCAACCGTTTCTTCTTTTATTGATGTTGGTATCTTCATGAAAAACTAGCCAAGATCAAGGAGAGGCTCTTCTTCACACCTTGGGTAGAGCAAAACGTGTTATAAAATATTTGCATATCGATTCTCTTGATCCTCATGGTTGGGTAGGTGGTTTCCATCAAAAATCTATGTTCTTTGCTTCAATTCCATACACTCATAATAAATCATTTCTTGCACCTTGTGTTTGAGATCCCGTCATTTTTCTATGGAATATCCTACAATGCCATAATGATATGCACAACTAGTAGCCATATCATACAATTTAGGATATGGTAACTTAAAGACTTTTCCTTCCACAACTTCCATTTTCCTTTTTCAGTGTAGACAACTGGAGAAGTCTGAGATTGATCTCCTAGATGAATCATATGAAGAGCAAGAGGTTGATGATAGTCTTCCTTAGAAGAAGACTCACCTTTGGTGGAGGATTTATGCTTGTCACAATGACTACTTCATTCTTAGCTTAAGAACAAATTCTCTTAGTGTAAGAAATTCCTCATGATTGGTGAACTACCAATCCTAGGATCTTGAATCTTATGATTCACACACACACACACAATATCATATACCTTTTGTATATAAAATAAGGATACAATATCATACGTGAATCCATATTCTCTGATCTACTCCTTGATATACCTTTGGAGAGAGTTTTGGTATGATGGTCTTCCTCAACCAAATCCTAAATTCCTTTTAGGAACTTAATTTTCTCTCTGATGGGGAGATGTAAAAACTATTTGTGATTTGGTGTCTTGAGGACCATAATCATTCCTTATGTGTTAACTTATAGGATTCCTATTACCTCCAATATGTCAACCATTTGGGTATCCACTCATTTGAGCTCATATTCGTTATCAATTTTAGAAGTCATATGTGGTGTCAGAAATTAGATCACTTGTTTTGTAACCTCAAAATAAATAGCCAATATATTGTATTAAATATATGATGTCCACCTTAATTAGAAATTATGAATTTCTAACAATCTCCCACTTGGGCTTCATATTTTTCCTGAAACAATTATATCACATATTCTTTAGGTGCGCATTCGTATGCTATTTATAATTAGACTTCTCCTTAATACAATCTGATCCATCTCATATATCAACTATAGAACCAATGCGACCTTCATCACATTCAAACGTGACCTGACCACTATAATCACTATATTAATATACTTAATGGCATAGATCAAATATGGATGAATGATATGGAAATTTCATAAAATGTGATCTCAAACATGTCTATTTCCATCTGGTTCTTCTTTATTCTTTAGTGAGATCAACCCGAAGTCTTTAATTGCAACATAATAGTTACAATACACAAGCTGAAAATAGAAAAATAAACCATCAACTTTATTATGCATAAAACTATATATGACGTCCAAAGTAAATCATAAAACATATAGACTCTCACTGAACTAAGGCATCCTAAGGAGCAATACTCATATGAGCAATATGCTCATGAAAGACTTTAGGTACCAAAATATTAGTCAGTGGATCAGCTAGTATAAAATTTGTCACTATATGCTTTATGGAAATTGTTGGGTATCAAAGGACAGAACACACATAGAAGGGGGGGGGTTGAATAGGTGTCGCGGTTATCGATTACGCTTTTTGCATCGAAGCCCTATTTTGGAAAAAGCCTCAGTTAATCGGTTAACACTGTCTTAATCGATTAACTCACAGAAAACAACAAGTTCCGGAATGACTTATCACACAACCACTCACCGATAATTAGATACAAATAAAGAAGATATATTTGAACGTAATTAAACTCAATTTAGCAAATTTACAGTATCCAAATTTTCAGCTAAAAAATAGGCAATATTACAACTTGAAACGTAGAGAGATTAAGGATAGAAAAAGCCTATAAGAAGGAATTTTATCCTTGTTCATTTGCGGGTCCACTTGCAAACTACATACAGGCCTCCTCTTCTGATCTCGGGAGAGTTTCTTCACTAATAATGAAATGAATGTATTGTTACATTCACACTTCCAATACAAAAACTTAGACGCTCCTTTCTTGAATCCAAGAAACCACTTTCTTGGTTTGACTCACCTAATCGCATAAGAAAACATTTCTTATGATCTAGCCCTAGCCAAGAAAACGTTCTAGACTCAAGACCTCTAAGTCTTGGTGAAGACTCACTGAATCTCCTAGGTGGTAAGACACCAAGAGACGACTCCCCTTATTACAACACTAAAACAGTACAAAAACAGAGTATTATTCAGCATAATATAGCTCAAAATATTACAATTGAAACTCAGCTAAAAACCCTATACAAAACTCACAAGTAAACATGATTATGTATGAGTTCTTTAATGTGCAGAAATAGAGAATTTCTATCCTAGAATTCTTCTAAATAAATGCAAGAATCATGCAAGAAAAGATAGTAAAGGTTAAATCATTAATCACATGCAATTGAATGATAATTAAACCTTAAACATGACACTATCTCATAATTTCACTCTTCCTATATGACAGAATTGAGCATGGTAAATATGCAACTAGAAATTCTAAAAATGAATGATATGATGTTTGTGCATGACCTAAAAACACAATTTATATAGAAAACCTTTCTAAGACCCAGTTAATCGATTAAGTGCCCTTTTAGTCGATGAACGAGCTGTTGAGAATAACTATTTTCAGGTTTTCAGTTATCTGTTAAAACTGAATTGACATTAATCGATTAACACCTTCCTTAATCGATTAATTGGCATGTTTTTCAGTTAAATGATTAAATGGTAAAATACCTATATGTTATGCTCATCAACTATACATATTTTACCATTCTTTTATGCCTAAGATGCACAAGTAACATGTATGATTAATGCATAAACATATAATAATCTAGATGACATGTCTCATGTAAATGAATTGATTATTTTTAAGACTTATGAGAATGGCATCTAGGTTTACCTAACCTAAACTCAATATCTAAGGCACACATCTAAGACTATAAAAATGACTCTTGTAAGGAACCTAGTCTAGACATGAAACCCTTGAGTCCATGGCATGTTGATTTGTTGAGTCATCTTCAAGCTTTCACTAAATCCTTGTCTTCATCAAAACATAGGCAATCTAATAGTGCAACACTTTGACACTTGGCACTTTCAATCTCCCCCTTTTTGATGATGACAAACTCCACACCAAATCTTGTTTTGATGCATAACTTGAAGATGGTTATAGAATGCATGTTTGCTAATTTCAAATTTAAAGCGCATAGTTGGACAACAGAAGCTGAATATTATTTATAACCTGCAAATTTACATCAAACAACAAAGCAACCTTTCTCCCCCTTTTGACATTATAAAAAAGATAAACGAATCAATCTCGTCAAAAGTAAGAAGAGTTACATAATGAAATCAAAACTGTAATCAATCAAATAAGTTTGGGAGTTCAATTAATTAACTAGTTGAAGGAAGCTTGAACAAGTGCACATGTAAACAAATACTTAATCGATTAAAAGTGTAGGTTAATCGATTAAGTTGACGGAATATATTAAATGATCACATTTAATGGCATGAACGATTATACAAAGACTAATTGAGAATAGAATGATCAAACATTAATATGATAGCATGTATACAACAGGCTCAATCAAACAAAATAGATGCAGATAACCAATCATGGTCAAGTACCATTAAACATAAATTCATACTATATATGACAGATACACATATGATATAAGCAATAAAACACAAAACCAGTAATGATTAAAGTTCAATATCATGCATACCAAGTGATAAAAGTTCAGCAAGAGTAGATAGTAACTATTACAACCAATAAAAGCAAAGAGAAAATATGTCTCAAGAGTACAAAGCAACAAAATCCTTAAAATTGGACAATAGAAGAACTAAACCAAAGGCAACCTAGGGTCTAAGGTCTTCTAATATAAGGATGTGGAGGAAGGACTCTGTCATCAGGAACTGTCAGACTACTATCTCCCTGGATGAGGACTCTCAGCTTCTCCAATTCTACACAAAACCTATCATTTTGTGCTTCAATAGTGTTGTGAACAAAGCTCATCATATATTGATAGTGGTTATTGGTTATCAATGTAGGTGACCTGTCTTATCAATGGATGTATGATATGAGTCCTTCAAAATCTAAAAATGTAGATCCATTCTATTATTCAGCCTTTGCTCCATTGCATCCAACTTAGCTAATCCAAAGGGTGGTACCTGCGGTGCTGTTCCAGACGACTCCCCCTTAGTTCCTACATTAGGTTGATCTATTCCTGCCTGATCCTCATCTCCAGATAAGTCCAAGTCCACAGTAGTTTTATAATCCTCTTGGTATTGCCAAGTATTTCCATACTTGTAAATACCCATCTTGTGGATCAAACTTTCACCAACCAGGTGATCTTTATCAGAAGATTCCATGATGATGGTATCAGACACATCAATATGCAGATAATCGATGATCCTCGAAATGAATTTTCTATAGGGTAGCATCTTGGATTGTGATATTGACACACTATACATGACCTTAAGGATCTGCTCAGGCCAATTAATCATAACATTTTCCTTAACAACATACATAAACCTCAAATCATTCACAATGGGTTGTGCATGATTTGTGGTCCTTTAAACTAAGATGTACATTATCAGATAGTGCAATAGTCTATTTTCCACAGATAATGACCCAACTTTTGTTAATTCTCCTTGGAAATACAGATGGGGACCTCTTAAGCATGACTTGTAAACCTCATTAGCATCTAATGAATTCTTGACCCAGTCACAATTATCAATGCTAGCACCATTAGTGGACAACCCTCCCACATTCATGAAAATATCCTCACTTAGCTCAAACAAATTTCCAGAAACCATAGATAAATACTTGTCATCCTTATATCTAAAGTTGGCATAAAATTCTCTAACCAAAGCAGGATAAATATTTCCCTTTAATTCTAGAAAGGTGACAACTCCTTGAGCTTGCATGCCTTGCGAAAATTCAAAATTTTGTTCTGCCATCCAGGTTAAATCGGCATACCTGATATAAGTTGGTTTCCTGCCCTGAAACTTTGACAATCGAGTCTCCTGCAATATGAGAGAGTAGTAGGGATCTCTATGGTCCTGCCTCACATTTGGATTCGATGGTATAGCAATAGGAACCCTTCGTGCGTGTTGAGCAATTGTCTTAATCCTTTTTGAATGACCTCTTTCCATTTTGATTGCAAAAACCGAGAGTATTGAGAGGTGAAGAAGAATTTTGGGAGAAACCTAACCTTAGGGTTTGGAAATGGGAAAGTGGGTTTCCTTGAAAAAATTGAGAGGAAATGGGATGAAATGAAGTACAATGTGGGTAGAGGGTGAGGTTTAATCTTCTTTTAGGCTAAGAATTCAGATTATGATGTTGCCTATGAGATTTTGAGAGAAAAGGGGATAGAGAGGATTTGAAAAAATGGCAAAAACACTTCTGGTTCTACTTTATCTGCTGTCATTAATCTATGAAGAGCAGTACTTAATCAATTAATTATAGTTAAAATTCCATATTTTTTTAGAAAAATGAGCCCAGGTAATCGATTAAGGTGGGACATTAATCGATTGAATTTCGTAAAAAATTAAGTGTTGGCTAATGGAACTCATTCTAATCGATTTAGACTCATGGTTAATCGATTGGTAGTCATCAGATTTGTAGAATCAAGTAGGTTTTTGAGTTTTAGACGCATGCCAAGATTTCGAACATATATCAAGCAATTTTAAGCAAACACACATACATATAGAGCTAATTATACTAGATCATGAATCATATTGGGAATAGAATGCATTCAACAAATATTCATTTTGAAGAATATTAGACATTTAACTTGTGAAACACATAATAAAGAATTAGACAATTTTAATGAAGATATTTTTCATCAAGGATTCCAAGTTCTCTTCGAAGAACATAGAAAGTATCTCATGAGAGGGGCTTGGTGAAAATATCAGCTAATTGCTTAGTAGTTTCAACAAATTCAAGCACACAATCACCTTTTTGAACATGATAATGATAAAAGTGATGTCCACTTTCTATATGCTTGGTTCTCGAATGCAAAACGAGATTCTTGGTTAGGTTTATGGCACTAGCATTATCACATTTAATGGGGATCTTTTCTAGTTTAAGACCAAAGTCCTGAATTTGCTGCTTCATCCATAGGATTTGAGTGCAACACACACCGACAACAATGTATTCCACTTCAGCGGTGGACAAAGCAACACAGACTTGCTTTTTACTGTGCCATGAAACTAAGAAACTGCCTAGTAAGTGACAAGTCCCACTAGTGCTCTTCCGATCCAGCATACATCCAGCAAAGTCGAAATCAGAATACCCTACCAAGGATAATGAGACATACCTATGATACCATTATCCCATATTTATTGTTCCTTTTAAATATCCCATGATATGTTTAGCAGCACTATAATGTGAATCTTTAGGTAATGCTTGAAATCTAGAAAACATGAAACACTAAACATAATATCGGGACACCTCACAGTCAAATATAATAAAGAGCTAATTATCCCTCGATACTTCGTTACCTCAATAGCTTTTCCTTTTTAGTCTTTGTCTAGATAGCAGGTGGACGCCATAGGTGTAGAAGCTTCTTTACATTTTTCCATGTCGAACGTTTTGAGTAAGTCCTTGCAGTACTTCGATTGATGAATGAAGATGCCACTTTCCATTATTTTAATTTGTAGCCCAAGGAAAAAAGTCAACTCACCCATCATCGACATCTCAATTTCTCCCTACATCATCTCAGAAAATTCTCTACAAAGAATGTCATTAGTAGATCCGAAAATTATATCATCAACGTGTATTTGAACTAATAATACATGATCATCTAATCTACGGATAAAGAGGGTAGTATCAACCATACCCCTCATGAATCCTTTTTCCAAAAGGAAAGAACTCAATCTGTCACACTAAGCTCTAGGGGCCTGCTTCAGAACATAGAGAGCCTTCTTGAGCTTATATACATGGTTCGGGTATTTAAAATTTTCAAAGTCGGGAGGTTGATCAACATACACCTTCTCTTGAATGTAGGCATCAGAAAGATACTCTTAACATCCATTTGAAAGAGCTTAAAATCATAATCAATGCAAAGGATAAAAGCATCCTAATGGCTTCTAATCTGGCTACAGGAGCGTAGGTCTCATCAAAACCGATGCCTTCCTCCTGGTTGAAGCCTTTGGCCACTAAGCATGCCTTATTTCTAATGATCAAGCCAGATTCATCTAGTTTGTTTTGGAAGACCCACCTAGTATCAATCACTGGATGTTCTTTTGGCTTAGGGACCAAGTCCCATATATTATTGCGTTTGAACTAGTTTAGCTCTTCTTGCATATCTATACCCCAATGCACATCCTCAATGGCCTCATCAATGGTCTTTGGCTCGATTTGAAATACGAAAGCAATGAAGTTACAAAAATTACGTAAAAAACTACGGGTTACCACCGCGTAGAGTTATCACCTATCACTTTGTCAAGTGTATGATCTTTCTCAGTCTTCCATGCGATTGGCAAGTCCTGATGCTCATCTTTGACAATTTGCTCTGCTTTTTCTTCTTTGTCCTGGTCCATGTCCTAAGAGTATGCTTCTTCTAAAGCACCTGCAATATCTTCAGAAAATACCTTTCTCTTCTCTTTTGGAGAAGATTCATCAAAATGAACATGTATAGACTCTTCTACTTGCATGGAATACTTATTAAACACTTTATAAGCTTTAATATGCAATGAATACCCTAAAAATATACCCTCATTCGCTTTTGAGTCAAATTTTCCTAACGCTCTTTTTCCATTATTTAAAATAAAGCATTTACATCCAAAAGCATAAAAATGAGCAATATTAGGTTTTCGGCCTTTTAAAAGTTCATAAGGAGTTTTCAAACAATTAAGCCTCGAGATTATACGATTTATCACATAGCAAGCAGTATGCACTACATCAGCCCAAAAGTACTTAGGCACCTTGCTTTCGTTTAGCATGGTTCTAGCAAGCTCCTCTAGAACTCTATTCTTCTTCTCAACAACTCCATTTTGTTAAGGGGTACGAGGAGCTGAGAGCTGATGCATGATACCATATTAATTACAAAATTTATCAAACTGGTGGTTTTCAAACACACCACCATGATCAAATCGAATGAATACAATTTTGAGATTAAACTGATTTTGAATTTGTTTGACAAGGTTTTTGAAAGATTTGTATGCACCACTCTTAGAAGATAAAAATAATGTCCATGTGAATCTAGAGAAATCATCAACAATTACTAAAGCATAGAAACTACCACCAAAACTCATTATTTGTGAAGGTCAAAACAAGTCCATATGAAGAAGCTGTAGAGGTCTTGTTGTGTATATTCCATTCTTTTTACCAAAAGAGTATTTAACTTATCTACATTTTTGACAGGTATCACAAGTTTCATGAGTTTTAAAATCAAGTTTTAGTACACCCCTAACCAAATTGTTTTTAGATAGTTTATCTAGATGTTTTACATGAATATGAGTGACGTGCCTATGCCAAAGCTAGATATCATTTTCCTTAGAAAAAAACATATTGAAAATAATGTCATGACATCTACTAGGTTAACCATATAGACGTTATTAATACGATGTCCGACGAATTTGACCTTATTAGATAAATTGTCATGAATTATGCTACACTCAGAGTCGAAAGATACACGATTACCTTTGTCACAGAGTTGGCTGATACTCAATAGGTTGTGCTCCAGGCCTTCAACATATAATACATTCTAGATCACTGCCTGAGTTGAGTTGCTAATTGTTCCAATACCAAGTATCTTTCCTTTGTTGTTGTCTCCAGACATGACAAACCCTTTTTCTTTCAATGATAGATCTAGGAATTTCGATCTATCTCCCGTCATATGCCTCGAGCATCCACTATCAAGATACCAATGCTTCCCATGTGCTCGTAGACGTACCTGCAAAATAGATCACTTGCCTTTTTCAGGTACATAATTTATATTGGGTCATTTTCTGTTAGTAACCAGGGAGTTATCTTCCTTTTTCATTCAAGCATATATACCACTAGGTATACCATACTTCCTGATATTGCAAGAGTAGGAAGTGTGGCCATGTGTGCCACAATAGAAACATGTAGAAATTTATTTTTTTATAAAACTTCTTATTAGGTCGAGTTACATGTTTCCTATATGGTCTTCTCCTACGCATAGGGAAATATATCCTAATCCAGTATGATCACCAACATTTCTAGTTTGATTAAGCGTAGTCTCTAATTGATTTTGCCTCTCGATGAGTTTTGTGAGTTTTTCATTAAGTTTCAAATTCTCATTTTTCAAAGTCTCGCAAGACTCATAGACAGTTGCATGTATTACAGGAAAAAATTAGATCTAAGGTTTCATTCTCAAGTTTCAACTCATCTAATTCTTTTTGTAATAAGACTATTTTCTGTTCATTTAGAAGGATTACTCGTTTTCTATCCGAACTAATCCTAGCTAATTTTTTTAATTCTTCATGCAATTCGACATAAGCATTATATAAGTCCTCATAAGGAGGTGAATCATCAGAAGAAGAAGATGAGGTGTCAAAGTATACCTCATTGTTTACCTCCTTTGAATTTGAGTCGCAAGCTTCATTTGTTCTGGTCATTAGGCATAGCTTGGCGGTCTCCTCTTCATCTGAGGTGCTTGATGTCATATCCTCCTCTGGTACATCCCAGACAATGTAGGCCTTCTTTGACTTGAAGTCCCGAGGAGTGCTTTTCTCCGAATCAACTTTCTTGTGCTAAGTAGGATATTGAAATCTCATGTGTCCTGGCTTACCACATTCGTGGCAAGTGAAGCCCTCTTTGTAACCTTTGCCTTTTCTAGTTGACTCATGCACTTCTTTCTTATAAAAGCATTTAAAGCCTCCTTTCTTTAAGAATTTCCCGAATTTTCGTACGAGAAGGCTCAACGTTTCATCATCAATATCTGAATCAGACTCAATCTCTTCTTTCTCTTCAATAGGTTGAGACGTTGTTGCTTTAAGAGATATGCCTTTCTTTTTGCGATTTAATTCCTTATGCATCGTCAAGCGCCCAAGTTCCATCTCGTGTTCTTGAAGCTTTCCAAATAATGTTGCCAAAGGCATGGAGTCAAGATCCTTGGATTCCATGATAGTTGTAACTTTAGGTTACCATCTCATGTCAAGACAACGCAAAACTTTATTAGCTAGTTCTCCTTTGGTAAAAAATTTATCTAGAGCAACTAAATGGTTTACTATATATGTGAATCACTTTTACATGTTGCTGACAGATTCACTCGCCAACAAAAAAAAAAGCTTGTACTCATGTGTCAGGGCAATCATCCTGACACGCTTGACTTCACTAGTGCCTTCGTGAGTCACTTGTAAAGTGTCCCACATTTTCTTGGAACTTTGACACTGCGAAACCCGAAAGAATTCATCATATGATAGGACTGATGTGATGATGTTTTTAGCACATAGGTTGTACTGAACCTTTTTACGTTCATCATCGGTCCATAAACTCTTAGGCTTTTCTTTCGGTTCATCGTCCACTAGATGCATTGGGACGAAAGGCTCGTTGACTACGAATTCCCGAATATCCGAGTCAATGGCTTCAATAAATATCTTCATCTAGATTTTCCAGTAGGCGTATCCTTCATCACTGAATACGGGAGGGCGGTTAATAGATGCGCCATCACCACCAAAGGGGTTGGTGGAACCCATTTGTTTTCCCTTAAGAATCACGCGTATGCGGTTGAGCTAGCACGTCGTACGAGCTCTTATACCACTTGTTAGGTATCAGTGGACAGAATACACCTAGAATGGGTTGAATAAGTGTCGCGGTTACCAATTACCGCTTTTTGCACCGAAACGCTATTCTAGAAAAAGCCCCAGTTAATCGATTAACACTCTGTATTAATCGATTAACACTCTGTATTAATCGATTAACTCACAAAAAACAACAAGTTGTGGAATAACTTATTGCACAACCACTCACTGATAATCAGATACATATAAAGCATATATACTTGAGCATAATTAAACTCAATATAACAAATTTATAGAATCCAAATTTTCAGCTAAAAATAGGATATATTACAACTTGAAACGTAAGGAGATTAAGGATAAAAAAAGCTTGCAACGAGGAATTTTATCATGGTTCGTTTGCAGGGTCCACTTGCAAACTACATTCAGGCATCCCCTTCAGATCTTGGGAGATTTTCTTCCCTAATATTGAAACGAATGTATTGTTACATGCACACTTCCAATACCAATACTTAGATGCTCGCTTCTTGAATCCAAGAACCCATTTTCATGGTTTGACTCACCTAATCGCCTAAGAAAACATTTCTTACGATCTAGCCCCAGCCAAGAAAACGTTCTAGACTCAAACCTCTAAGTCTTGGTGAAGACTCATTGAATCTCTTAGGTGGTAAGACACCAAGAGACGACTTCCCTTATTACAACACTAAAATAGTACAAAAACAGAGTATTATTAAGTACAATGTAGCACGAAATATTACAATTGAAACTCAGCTAAAAACCCTAGACAAAACTCACAAGTAAACATGAATACGTATGAGTTCATTAATATGCAGAAATAGAGAATTTCTATTCTAGAATTCTTTTAAAGAAATGCAAGAATCATGCAAGAAAAAATAGCAAAGGTTAACGCATTAATCATGTGCAATTGGATGACAATTAAACCCTAAACATGTTATTATCTCTCACTATCTCAAAATGTATTTCACTCTGCCTATATGACACAATTGAGCACAAAAAATATGGAACTATCAATTCTAAAAATGAATGATATGATGTATGGTGCATGACCTAAAAACACAGTTTATATAGAAAACGTTTCTGAGACCTAATTAATCAATTAAGTTCCCTTTTAATCGATTAACGAGCTGTTGAGAATAGTTATTTTCAAGTTTTCAGTTATCTGTTAAAATTGAATTCACGTTAATTGATTAACACCTTCCTTAATCGATTAACTAACATATTTTTCAGCTAAATGATTAAATGTTAAACTACCTATATGTTATGCTCATCAACTATACATGTTTTACCAATATTTTATGCCTAAGATGCACAACTAACAAGTATGATGAATGCATGAACATATAATAATCTAGATGGCATGCCTCATGTAAATGGATTGATTATTTTTAAGACTTGTGAGAATTGCGTCTAGGTTACCTAACCTAGACTCAATATCTAAGGCACACATCTAAGACTATAAAAATGACTCTTGTAAGGAACCTAGTCTAGACATGAAACCTTTGAGTCCATGGCATGTTGATTTGTTGAGTCATCTTCAAGCTTTCGCTAAATCCTTGTCTTCATCAAAATATAGGCAATCTAATAGTGCAACACTTTTCACTTTCAGAAATTTGTCTATTTTGAACACATTCTTTAACAACCAGAAACTTGATATCAATAAATTTTGATTTTGTAGAACTCCTATTATTGTTGGAGTAAAGAACCATGGACTTCTTATCAAAATATATTATTGATGGTCTTTTAATACCATCCACCACAGGTAGGGCAGTGAAAATTCTGTAACCATATGCCACGGTCTGATTTTTCAAAACAAACCATGAACTCTGCAACCATGGTTGGAGGAGTTGTGAGCGTCTAATTAGAAGACTTCCAAGAGATAACACCTCCAACCAAGATAAACACATATCTAGAGGTGTAGTGTCAATTGTCTAGACACCCAAACAATCAGAGTTAGAGTACCCAATGATCTCTAAATTCTCATACCACCGATAAGTGAACATGTACTCCTTTGTTCTCTTTAAGTAACACATAACACATTGACTGCCTTCTAGTGATGCATTACAAGATTGCTAAAAAATCTTCCCAAAACTTCCACGACAAAAGCTATGTCGGGATATGTATAAACTTTAGCATACACTATACTTCCAACTGTAGATGCATAAGGAATATTTTGCATCTCGTATCTTTCAAGGTCATTTTTGGGGCACGGTTCGAGACTAAAATTGTCTCCCTTAACTATAGAGGTATCCCCTAGTTTACTGTCTTTCATGCCTAATCTATCTAGGACTTCATCTATATAGCTTTCTCGTGACAACCTTAGGATACCTTGAGAGCGATCTCTTAGTATCTGAATACCTAATACAAAAGAAACTTCCACAAGATCTTTCATTTCGAATTTCTTCATAAGAAATCTCTTCGTCCCATATCTCTTAATCTCACTGAACTTGTGGTATATATAATCATCAACTTTATTTGCTTCAAAACCATACGAGGTAATAACGTGATAAAACTTGTGATTCCATTGACGAGAATCTTGTTTAAGGCTATAAATGGATTTCTTTCATTTACATACCATGCACTTTGAGCCAATTGACACAATTTTCTGGTTGCATCATATAGATCGTTTCTTTAATGTCACCATTTAGAAACACAATATTAACATCCATTTGATGTAGCTCTAAATCAAAATGAGCTACTGGTGCTAATATTATTCTAAAAGAATCCTTTGAAGATACTAGAGAGAAGGTTTCTTTATAATCAATGCCTTCGTTCTAAGTGTAGCCTTTACCAAGTGGACGAACTTTATATCTGTCACTATTACCCTTTGTATCCCTCTTGGTTTTAAATATCCATTTCTACCCGATAGGTTTCGCACCTTCAGGTCATTCGACAAGATCCCAAACGTCATTATCGTGTATAGACTTCATCTCATCCTTAAGTAACAAAATTGATCTTGGTTCCCTGTTGTGTTAGCACAAATTAATACATGTGAGTTTGAAAGACTCTGCATAACATGATTTCGATGAAGACAACATGTTAAAAGATGACAAAGTCTGACTTACAAAGAACAACATGAAAGTTAATACTATTCTTGTTTGTATCTTAGTTTACATTTCATTTTTATATCTAATATTTAATGATGTATAGAGTCCAATAAGTTTCATACATCTCATATCATTCATTATAATAGAGATGATGAATGATCCAAAATTCCGAGTTTAAGCTTAAATATTGGTTAAGCACCAAGTTTATTTACCATAAACTACTTTGAACAACAATTAATTGATTATCATGTTTCAATAATGAATTAAGGGGTTTCAACAAACCAATGGTCGATTATGATGATTCCTTAATCGATTATCTAGCGTAGAAAACTAGAATTATAAAAGCCTTATGTGATCTCTAGAAATTCATAATTAATGAATAATAACTCATAATTCATTCCGTTCAAATTTTAGAATAGGAATTCAGTTCAAGTGCAACATCTCTCAAATAATAAAGGAACTAGATTGAATCTTGAAGAAATAACCAAGGTGGAATCATATTCATTTTTCATCACATCATCAAAAGTATTCATATAGTCATATAGTCTATTTGATCTCGTTTTGTCAAAATATTAGAGAAAATAATGGAGTATTTTGTGGTCTAGATTTTCATTGTTAGTTTGCACAAGAAGGTATTTATCAAAACAACAAGATTTTCTGAAATTTGTAAAAGACAAGAAATACTTGGATTAGATGTGTGAGATCCTTAAATCTTGGTAGTGAACGTTGTAGGATACAAGACAAGCTAGGAGGTTGTGCAGAATCAACTAGGGCCATGTTTCTCAAGAAAGACGAGGAAGTCTTTACTGGATTGTCTTGTATCAAACAATGACAACAATTAGTGAAAATCCTCAAATCAATAGAGAGATTGGACGTAGCATCATTCTTGGCGTGAGCTAGTTTAAAATCTTCAGTGTCATATTTTCTCTCTCTATAACTTCTAATTTTGGCATTTACATTCAATAATAAATTGAATGTCTTGTGAATTGTTTAGAAACTGTTATTTCAATTAGGTTAGTCAATCTTAAAATCAATTGGTCAATCTTAAAGAAATTTGTGTTTTTGTTTCTACTATAAATGGTTGTTAATTGATTAAGTTAAAATTAAGATTGCATAAATGAAACTTAATTGCACGTTAATTAATTATCTAGATTTACATAAGCTAAAACAATCTATCTAATCAGTTAGGTAGTCCATTAAAAGGCTTAAAAATGAATTTTGAGATTGAGGCAACAAAGTAGCCAGACACTAATTCACCTCATGTCGCTTGGTGTGCATAGCCCTTGTTACCAACGAGTGGAATCAAGGCTTAAATTGTTAGAAATCAAAGGGATGAGCTCAAATTGTGAAAATGCTTTGATCCATAGGCTACCAATAACAAGCAGAAATGTTGAAAGCCCTCCGCCAATCCAAAACAGAATCCAGCTTTAGACCACCGCAGTCGGCTGATGAGTTAGACGACGACGAGTCCACTAAAGAATCTCGCACAACCAACAAACCTCCATCACCCAAGTCAAAAACAATCTCCCATCTCACCCCTCCCTTATCCCATTCAAATCACTACGGACCAAAATACCCTCACATTCGCCATCATCTCATACCCACTACGTGCACAATCGACCCGCCCCACCATCATACACCAATATGATAGCACCATCAACCCACAAGATCACTTTGACGCCTTCGAAGCCTCCATGTTGTTCCATGAAGCTTCTGACCCATTTATGTCATGAGTTTTCCCTTTCACATTAAAACGCATTGTGCGGTAGTGGTTTATTTGGTTGGCACAAAACAATATCAACCAATTGTTAGTTTTGGCATACAAATTCAACATCTGATTCACAACTAGCAAGGCCTGGCCCAGCTCATCATACACCTTGTCTAGCATCAAGCAATGACCAAACGAACCCACCATGCTTCTCTCCCAAAATCAAATTCAAATCGGAAGACCAGATCCCAAGATAGATCCATGTTTTGTGACATCCACAAAATGTTTGGCCATTAAACCAATGACTCAATCAGCTGCATGAATACAATTAATGATCGAATCCAGGTAGCCCACCTCCAATAGTTCATAGCCGGGTATATCAATCAAATGCGGCAACCTCCCCATCTACTAAGTCCACCCTAGAGATGCTCCCCACCCAAGACACAACACAAGCGTCCTACAACCAGGGAACAATCTAATAAGTACTAGCCAGATAATCAAAGACAGAGAAGCCTGATGGACATCAACACCATATTCGGGGGCTTTGTTGTCGGTGGTACCTATAGGAAAAGACCACCATCCCGACATCAACAAGAGGACGACCCTCCCAATCTCCTTCATTGACCATGACTATGAGGGTGTCGTTTAGGGGATGATGATCCCTTTAACATCACAACAAATATTAATAACAAAAAGGTCAGCAAATTGTTTATAGACTAAGGTAGCTACATTGACATCAGGCTCTAAAATGGAGTTTCGTGGTCTGGATTTGCTGCCATATAATGGCCAATTGGTAAGATTCACTAGAGAATGGAACACCCCAAGGGGTTATGTTGAAATACTGGTGACGACCAGTGACCAACCATTGTCGAATACCAAATTTATTTATATTGATTGCACGTCGACTTACAACGCCATCATCGGTCACCCGACCCTCAACTCCTTAAAAGTTTTGGTATCTATGCCACACTTATGAATTAAATTCCTCTCCTCCAACCTCAAAGTATGCACTCTTATGGGAGACTAACATACTGTCCAAAGTAGTTACTAGCATATTCGTCGACCCATGAACAAGCTGGAATAACACAATCAAGACCAAACCAACCTCATCATTCCATGGGGAGCAGCTGCCTTAATTTATGTATTCCTGCTTTCTATAAAAATTTAATAAAGTCATCCTTCTTATAAGGTCGGGATAAACCATTTTAACACATTAAATCATATATGGTAATAAGATATTCTACATCTTCTGTTGTTTCATCCGTGATAGGTCTTTCTTCCCCCTAGTGTGTCAGTCAGGCTTCCCTTGGTCGACGATTTAATAATCCCTTAAGTGTGCGAGTCATTCTCCTATTTGTCGGCGGCTCCTCGTCAACAACCCCCAAAGTGCGAGAGTCATTCTCCCCTTAGTCAGCGGTTCCACATCCACGATCCACCAAGCGCACAAGCCTACTCCCCTTGGCTGGCAATTATTACCCACCATGTGTGTGAGCCATGCTCCCCTTGGTTGGCAGGTCTTCATCAACAATAATCCCCCCAAGTGCATGAGCCATGCTCCCCTTGGCCAGCGGTTCAACCCTACCATGTGAACGAGCCATGCTCTCCTTAGCCAGTAGGTCTTCATCAATAATAATCTCTCAAGTATGTGAATAATGCTCCCCTTGGTCGGGGATTCAAACCCACCATGTGTACGAGTAATGCTCCTCTTGCTCAGTAGGTTTTCATTAACAAATCCCCCAAGTACATGAGCCATGCTCTCCTTGGCCGACAGATCATCTTAGAAGGGCGCAAAGACATGTATATTATTCTAAGTTGTGAAGGCTCGTATTATTCTCGCAGGGGTTTTCCAAGACATTAATATTATTCCAATTCATTATTGATATTGTTTTTTCTTGGTGATTATTCCAAGTCATTGTTGATTGGATTTTTCTTACAGATTATTCCAAGTCATTATTGGTTGATTTGTCGTACAAACCACTCCAAGGTATTCCTACAGAATATTTTCATATTATTAATGGCTGATTATAAGCCACCTATCCACCCAATTTCCCTCTTAGGTTACAAGTAGAGCCAAAAGCTGGACAACAAAACTTAAGTACAAATAGAATAATATGGACAAGGTAATTGCATTACCTAAAGTAAATTGTTACCTGTCCCACAAACTATTACAAAAGCTATTTTCAAAAACCACCTTCTATCCTAAAATCTACCCCCAACACCCTTGATGAGGAAGTAGCCTCCATGGTCAAATTCAGAATTAGGTTTATCAACATCTTTCATCCAACATAGATCAGACATTACCATGACAGGAAGCCTTCCAATGATTATCCTAATATCTTCCTTTAGAACCTCTCTATCAACATATAACAGGGAGATAATCATTGGATGAATATGGCAGCTCAACTTAAGACATAGAAAAAACAAGTTAGAAAGAAAATACACAAACAAATAAAAGAATAATCTAGAGCATGATCAAGGCCTGCCCACGGTAAGCTTGAAAGCACTATACCCGGAACAAGGATGAATAGGGCAGCTCAACACCCACCTCTATGCACTTTTTATCTCTGTGACAGTCACCTTGTCTAAGGTGGAGAAGTCGCATTCCTCAAAACTATACCACTAGTAATCCCTTTGATGATGCTCCCGATTCCAGTAGTAGAGGAAACGCATTTCACCCGTTGACTTGTAAGCACAAGATGACTTGTCTCCACGAAGCTCAACTCGGTAATAACCTTTCTTCTAGTGTTTTTGGTGGAATCGTACTGAGTGAACAAAGCCCTCTCATTTTTAGATTGAAGACATGTCCATCTGCAGCGTCCTGCCCACTCCTCATCCCTCTTTGTACTACTGGGTACCCGTAATATCCAGAAAAAGAGCTAAAGGTAGAAGGGAAAGCCTATTTCCCGACAGAACATAGAAAAGGCTCAAATAAATCCCCATGCGTTAGGATGAATTAGGGAGGGAGCCACGCGAAGATGTCCAAGGACCAAGGTACACCACTCGTCCAAAGGAAGATGAAGCTCAAGCTTCCAGGTGTATGCTTCATACATATAGAAGGAATATGAGCCTTTACACAGCACTCCACAATTACATCCGACTCTTCCATCCTTCCTCAGGGCAAACAAGGAGAAGTTGTCCACCAACCCATCCAACACATCAACCCCTTAGTAGGCCCCAAACAGGAAAGAACTTTCTATCCCCAAAACCTTACGATCCACTCAGTAGTAGCGAGAACCCTTCCCTTCATGCCAAGATGGTATCATATACAAATCTGCACGTGAAGAAAAATTACGCATCATCTTGGACCTACCACTAGAAAGTTCTTCAGATTCATAACCACCTCTACACTAATCCCACTTGATGAATCCCCTCGACTATTTCTACCATGGTCATGAAGGAAATAAGAAATAGAGTCAAAGAAGAAGAGTTACCTAAGCTACTGACAAAGAAGATTCTTGGAGAAGCATAGAAACTCGGAGAAATTCCTTCAGCAAGACAACATGACAGTAAGAGGAAAGAGTGAAGAACTGAAAGGGCCCTATTTATAGGAAAATAGTGAGAGGGCCCTACCCAAAGCACAACTCCTCCTGTTCAACTAAAAAGTGCTCAAGAACCAATCTAATGGTGGGCATGGATATCTATGCATCAAGTCACCAAAGGGCAGGGTAAGACACTATCTAGACCATACAAGAAAACACTCGAGCATGACCCAATGGTGCATGCAGAAATGAAACTGACTCATTTAATGCGCAAGCCAAAAAGACAAGGGGCATGCTACATGTCATTAAGAGTGAGACTCCTCTCAATTAATGGAGAGGCAAGTGACTTTTTCCTTTTATATTTTAAGGGTAAAAGTGTAATATCATTCTAAATAGAAGGGATATGAATGTCAATGTGTGTTGCCTTTTTTTTACTTTGACATAGCACTTTTTTTTACTTTTTACTGGAGAGGAGTCTCACTTTGTCATTAAACACCCCCATCATGCACACGGTTCAAAACCGTAGCCCCCTAGCCAACCACGTGTAAAAGATTCAACATACACCATAGAATCCCATGATAACCCTGCACTCAACATTCGAAACAACGATTACCAAGGAAGATAAACTAGAGTCCGAATTTGGGTGAGCAAAGCACTTCTCATACTCAATTGCTCAACCGACAGAACCCGTCACGTGACTACGAGTGAAAGTCTACTCACATGCTGAAATACCGAACATACTGATAGAATGTGGGCAATTATTCTATCCCGGTCCAAAAGATATGTCATGGCCAGACAAGGCAAGTCTGTTTAGAGCATCCTCAGATCTTGACCTGTCAACCGGACAATTCAAAAAGGTACACTATTAACTAGAGAAGATCCAAACGACAATACAAGGACCACTTATGCCATATGTCTGTCACACCGCATGTATAGGGCTATCACGCCATGCGAAGAAAATAGACGTCAACCACATACTGCATGCCACCCACAGACCACACCTACTTTATGCAAGACGACAAGGACAAGCCTATAATACAGTTACTCAGTCTACACGAGCTATAAGTCAACTATCCATAGACTACGGACCTGCTAGAGCCATCCAACACGGAGACAACAACCTAACAACCTCTGTGTGTCTAAACCATACCGACAAGGCCAATTGGTCGGTCAGACCAAGAACATTTGCTAGGAAATATTCTTTGCACTTCTCTATTATAAATAGGGGACTCCCCCTATAAGGAAGTTACACTCTGAACTCTATACTCTTGAACTCAACTCTCTTAGTCTTACTTTAGCATTCTATATTCTATCTACTCTTATATCTATCTCAAATATTGACTTGACAATTAGAGAACCTTTCAGGTGCCTCCTCAGGGGCTCTAAGACAACATCAAGAAGGTTCTCCACCATCTACACAATGTCCATATCACACTTCATCAAAATAGAAGAACACCCTATAACCAAAGATATTAACAAAAGAAAAAGAAATTGTTTTGAACCCAATAATACTATATGTTCGACAATTAGGAGGAGTCATAGTTCATATACCGGTGCAATTGATTGAGGGAAGTGGGATGAACATCTTATTCATTTTAATGAGTTTGGATGATGTAAAGATATGGAGATAAAAAACTCAATGGCACAAATATTATTTTGGTTCTTTCAGTAAATTTTTGTTTCACTTTAATTCATTAGCTTTTTTCGTCTTGGTCATTGAAGTTTATTTTTATTTTCACCATTTGTCCTACCAATAGTTTTACCTAATGTTGCTAGAATATTCTGTTAACATTAAAATATTATTTTTCTCTCTTCTCAAGCCATGGCATAACCGGTGAGAATGCCATGTGTTAAAATATATCACTTTACTCAATCTGATAGAATTCTATAATGGTTCAATTGAAAGAGAATGAGTCAAGGTTTCTGCCCATTCATAAAAAAAAAGGTTAACATCTTGACGTTGATGAGTAAGGTCAAATGTAGACATGTGATGTAACATCAATAATAGATATTTTGAATTTGAAATGAATAATTTGATTGATAATGGAAGTTGAAAAGAAGGAAGGGAAACGTACGTCACAAATGTATTTTGACTTCATTATTATGTGTTTGACGTATGTTTTTATGTTTCTCACTTCCTGATGTATTTCAATTCTTAATTTTTTATAGAAATCTTGGTCAGGATTCACCAATATGTCAATTTTCCTTGTGGAAATCATATCTATTTTACACAATTTTAAACTATTTTTGGATTGAGTGAAAATGGATGGAAAGAAAAGAAGAGAAGAGAAAATGGAGAGATTTTAAAATCTGTTCTCATTTGATCGAGGAGGGAAAATTGAAAGAATGAAAAACAAATGTGAAAATACATGTTTTCGGTAAGTATTTTTGTCATCATTGTTTTTTTTAAATTAAATTGCAATATTTAAAATTACTACCTATAAAAATAAAGTAATTTTTCAAAAATGATATTTACTACATTTACATAACCACTAGGACAATATATTTAATACATCAAATCAAGTAATTTTAAAAAATATTTTTATATCATGTGCAATGAGGATATATATGTCATTTGAGATATCAATATATTTCATTCTGATCATTTTCCTTTACTTTCTTTCAAATCAAATAAATTAAAAATTCATCTCATTTTTATTACTTTTTTTTATTTCAACTTTTTGTAAGATCAAGATGGCAAACTGAGCGGGGATATTAGTTTTCTGCACTAAGTTATAATTTTTCCAACTTTAAAAGTTAGAGTATATAGTAGCAAAAAATAAGTTGCAACAAATAAAAGTGCAGATTAAATAAATGTAAAGAGTAGGAAGAGGCTATGTCTAGTCCTCTTAATGCACAAGTGATTTTCACTAATATTATGAATTGAAAATACAAATCTCACCCCGAGATTACAAGTACATTACACACTCACCAATATCTCATACACTTAGAAGAACACCTCATCTAAACAACACTCTTCCACTTTCGACCACACCTTATGGTGAAAAGTTTATAGATAATGGATGAAGAATACGACTAGGGCAAATATTGTTTTTAAAGATATAACAATTCTATAACTTGCAATCCTGATGATAATACAATACAAGTAGTACACAATACTCTTAGTGTTTAAAGTATTAAAACTCAGGAAAATATGAAAATAAAAACTCAAAGTTTCCAGAACAAAGTGTGTGAAAGTTGTGAATGATGTTCATAAAATTTTAAGAAATATTGGTGTAGAAGTGTTTCAAAAATTCGGTGTCTCAGTGACTTTAAATAGGATTCCTACCAACCATCAACACCTAAGACAAAGGTAGAACACATTTCGAATGAAACTCATTCGTTTTGGATGAAAGATGTTTAGTTTCAATTTGAAAATCTAGTGTAACAACTCTCATTAACATATTATAGCACTTAGTAACCAATTACTCAAACACACTGTCCAACTAGGAAATCGGTTACTCCTTTGAGTAATATGTTACTCTGTGTTAATTTTGATGGATAACACATTATTCAGTTTGGGTAACCTGTTACTCAGTCCCATTAATTTGTTACTTAGGTCCAATAACCTATTACTCAGGTCAAGTAACCCATTACTTAGCATTTCGAAACTAAGATCTTTTGACTCTAAGTTTCAATGGATTGAAAAATGGGTTTCACTTGAGCATTATGACTAATCATAAATGAAATTTTTTATGATAGAAGTACCTCTCTTATAAGACTACTAAATCTTGAACTTTTGAAGCTTATCATCTATGTCTTCAAGGTCTTGTTCCTTTTTCTTATTTTTTTAATTCTTGGTATCTTCATCAAAATCGTGCCAATACCATGATCAAGATGTTCTTCATAATGACCTCATTTTTTATGATGACAAACCAACATCTACTTGAAAATTTAACTTTTCTGAGTTTGCATACTTGATATGATTTTGACACAAAAACTCCAACTTTTCTCACCTTTTTTACTTCATCAAAAAGAAGTAAAAGTTAGGTTTCCATAGGCATAACAATATATACAGAAAAATGATACAAGATATATACATGACTTATATCTAAGTAAATGTCAGAAATATATTATATGCACCATAAAATTTAAATGCTATATTAAGATAAAAGCAATATAAACACATAGCATCATAACATTAACGCCTAAATAGGGTCATACACAAAAGGATTCAACCAAGTTAAAATATTACAAAGCAAAACACAACTAGTTCATAAACTAAAACCTCAAAACAACAAAGCAAAAAGTCCTAGACAACAACCCTAAGACTTTGGCTCATCACTATCATCATCAATATCCATGTATTCCAATCAATTAGATAATCTTCTAAGTTCATCATGAACTTGTTGATTCTAAGCATAAAGGACATCTATCATGAATCCTCGAAGTGAAACCAGCTCCTATATGATGATCTAGCTGGTAGGCGTGGTAGAATATGAGGATGACTCAACATGGAATGTAGAGGGTTGAGGTGCAGGAGGGTTAGCAGAGAATCTTCCACAGGATCAGTTGGTTGATTGCTCCCATTTTTGTAAAGCTAATCAATTGGGTCTCAAAAGAATTCCATTTTATGGATCACATCCACATCGATCTTGCTATCTCTAGTATTCATTACGATCATAGAATCTCTAGTAGTGGAAATACCAAAGTGCTTAAGTATGATTGTTATGATGATAACATAAGATAAAGGGTTTTGTATCTATAAAAGACCACATTTGTTGCATTATTATCATGACCTAGTTTATTGAAATAGTATGCTTAATAGCATAGATTAGTTGTCGTTCCATATCATTAGTTTATGAATGATTGAAAAATTTGGGAACTACAATGTAGCTAAGAAAATAATGCAACAATCGATCTTCTAGATTGAGATTCCCAACAGAGAGGATATCTTGACTTTTCACAGTTTCACCTAAAACCCGTTACTTATGCTCTTTTGTTTCCCTTTTAGAAAATCTACACATAGAATACTAGAAATCCTTTCTATCATACTCTTCTCATGGACATTGAAGTCCAAAGCCGACTGTGGCACCTATGCATGGTGAATTAAATCAAACCGAACAGAAAGTCCTCAAGTCTAAGACAATGTCTTTTTCTTTGACTGAGGAATACACCTTACCATACTTTCGACCAAGTAGTGGTCTCCCTAGAAAATGCTTTGTGAACATAGTTTGTTGCTCATCGCTTGCAAGAAGGCATGCAAAACCTAAAGGATTAGCCTTTGAAGAAGTTTTTTGCTTCTTTTGAGAAGCATTGGTACGTTGCTTCTTGGTTCTTAATGAAGAAGATGTGAAATTGAGGTTTTCAAAAATCTAGGTTTTAAGATATTAAGATTTTGGGATTTTTGATTTGGTGCTCTATACTTAAAACAAGTGGTTGTAATGCGTTTAGAATTGAAAAAGTGATATGAAATGCCACCAATTTCAAGCAAAACGCGCAAGAAATGAGATTTTTGGAAGTGAAGGGCATTTCCACGAGTGAGAGGCTTTTGAGGATGAAGATGAAGTGTCTGAAAAATGGGAAGAGACCTTATAAACATGCATAGAGTAATCGATTACTCTATCAAAATAATCAGTTACTCAATGTAAAAATACCCAGTATTTAGAAATTCCAACTTCAAGTAATCGGTTACTCTCCAGAGTAATTGGTTACCCTAGATCACAACCTCATCCAGTAATCAATTACACCCCCAAAAAATAAGAAAATTAATCCATTTAAACCATGTTTAAGCATAAGTAGGCATACAATAAACATAATGAAGCAAACATACAAGTATTTGAACATATTTAGGACAAGTTAGCTTCATCAAGAATGCATAATTCTCGTCTAATTTTATAAAAAGGTTCTTTAGCTAAAGGTTTTGTAAATAAATCTACTAGTTCATTCTTCTTTTGAACATGGTCCCTACGGAAGTGATGCCTTATATTAGTATGTTTAGTTCAGGATTACATTATAGGATTCTTTGTAAGGTTGATAACATTGGTATTGTCTCATTTCTAAGGAATGCATTCTAAATCCAAGTCATAGTCTCACAATTGTTGTTTAAATCATAACACTTGGGCACAACAACAACCTTCTACAATGTATTCTCCCTCAATAGTACTAAGAGAAACACAAGCTTGCTTATTATAGGACTAAAAGATCAATGCCTTTCCTAAGATGTGACAAGTACCAACAGTAGTTTTCATCTCAATTTTGCATCCTGCAAAATCTGAATCCAAATACCCCACCAAGTCACGTATACTTCATTTTGGATATCATAATCCAACATCAGTTGTGCCTTTCAAATATTTTTTATCCTTTTTACATCAACAAGATGTGACTCTTTAGGTTTAGATTGATAATATGCACATAAGCAGACACTAAGCATTATATCAGGTCTACTAGTAGTAAGATAAAGAAGGGATCCAATCGTAGCTCGATACCTTGAAATATCTACGCATTTACCAACTTCGTCAGTGTCGATGTATGTTCCTGAACCCATTGGAGTGACAATCGATTTGCATTCATCCATTTTAAAGTGTTTCAGAAAATCTCTACAATACTTGGATTGACTTTCGAAGATGTCATCCTTAAGTTGCTTGATTTTAAGTCCAAGAGAGTAGTTCAACTTTCCCATCATGGATATTTCAAACTCACCTTGCATCATCTTACCAAATTCACAACACAAAATCTCATTAGTAGAACCGAAAATAATATCACCTACATAGATTTGAACAAGTAAAGTATGATGATCTTTTTTCTTTATGAAAAGAGTAGTGTCAACCCATCCTTTAGTAAAACATTTTTCAATAAAAAAATATTGTTAGACGGTCATATCAGGCCCTAGGAGCTTGCTTAAGGCCATAAAGTGATTTCTTAAGCTTATATACATGAGAGGGATGTTTGTAATCTTCAAAACCCGGAGGTTGTTCAACATACACCTTTTCTTGTATATAACCATTAAGTAAGGCACTCTTTATATCCATTTGTCATAATTGAAATTCTAGAGAACAGGCATATGCCAGAAATAGCCTAATAGCTTCAAGTCTAACAACCAGAGCGAATGTGTCATCAAAGTCTATACATTCTTCCTAGTTGTAGCCTTAAGCCAATAGTCTAGCTTTGTTTCTCACGATTAAACCATTCTAATATGATTTGTTTCTTAAAACCCATCGAGTTCCTATCGCGTGCCTATTCTTAGGTCGGGGAACAAGTTCCTAGACCTCTTTTCTCTCAAATTGATTAAGCTCTTTTTGTATAGCAAGAACTCAATGCTCATCATTAATTGCATCATCACTTTTTCGTGGTTCAATTTGAGATGTGAAGGCCATGTTCATACAAGCATCATTTAATTTAAGGTGAATAGAAAATCCCTTACTCATATTACCAATGATGTTGTCGATAGGATGATCTCAGTTTGCTCTCCATTCTTTAGGCAAGTTAGAATGAGCATGTCCTTCTTATGATTGTAGATCATCACCTATTTACATTTGCTTCATGTTGGTTGTTTCATCAGTAATGGGTACTTCTCTTTGAGAGGAGCTAGATTAGTCATCATCATCAAAAGTAATTTTATCCTCCTTAGAAAGGTTAGTTTCATCAAATGAAACATGCACAAATTCTTCAATGGTTAATGTTGTCTTATTAAAGATTCTAAAAGATTTACTTTTAAAAGAATAATCAAGAAAGATTTCATCATCTTCTTTTATATCAAACTTACCTCGATTATCCTTACCATTATTTAGCACAAAGCATTTACAACCAAACACATGTAAATGAGAAATATATGGTTTCTATCTTTGAAGAGTTCATATGGGGTTTTCTTTAGAATTGGTCTTATTAAAACTTTGTTAGAAATATATCATGTCATATTGATCGCATTTGCCTAACGATATTTTGGAAGATCAGCCTCGTTCAACATAGTAGGAGCTAGATCTTTGAAAGACTAATTCTTTCTTTCTAAAACACCATTCTGTTGTGGTATTCTAGGAGCAGAGAAAATGTGAGTGATTTCAAGTTCAGTACAAAATTCCTTAAAATAAGCATTTTGAAATTCTCCCCCATGATTACTTCTTATAGCAGTGATTTTAAGGACTATTGATTTTGAACTCTCTAGCATACTTGCTAAAGGCATTAAACACCTCATTCTTGTGAACCAAGAATAGCTTCCATGTATATCGAGAAAAATTGTCTACTATAACAAGATCATGGTAGTTTCCACCAAAACTTCTAGTCCTATAAGGGCCAAACAAGTCCATGTGTAACAACTGCAATGGCTTATCAGATGAAACTATATGCTTTATTTGAAAGATGTTTTCATTTGTTTACCCTTTTGACATGCACTGCATAGTTTGTCTTTAACAAACCTCATATTGGGTAAGCCAACAAAAAGATCATTCTTAATTAATTTATTCAAATGATCCATGTGAATATGAGCAATTTTCCTATGTTAAATCCGTACATCATTATCATTGAATACTAAACATTTTACTTGAAGATAAAGATCATTTAAATCAATCATTTAAATATTATTGATTCTCTTATCGATCAGTTTATAAACTTTAGATACCTTGTCCTCGATGATGCATTTATCGGGGTAGAAAGCCACATAAAACACTGGTCACATTGCTAACTAATACTTGAAAGTGCGCATGTCAAGATAACACTTTAGAAAGCTTTCTCTATGTGTTTAGTTTTGATGAGGACAACTTGTGATTATGAAAGCTTGAAGATCATCAACAAATCAGCATGTTTAAGTCTCTAGATTGGTATTAGACTTAGACTAATAATTAGTTTAGGTTGAGTCTAAGGCTTAGGTAAACTCTATACATGTCTCATATGCATAAAACTTTAAATCATTTTAAGTTTTGAGATATGTCATTTATAATATGTTCATGCATCATATAAATACATGTAATCTGTGCATCCTAGGCATAAACTTAGTGTTGAACATGTATAAATTAAGTGAATAACGTATTTGAGTTTTGTAATTTGAAAATACACTTAGAAATATGCTATTAATCGATTAAGGCATGATTTAATCGATTAACATAAGTTTTTAAAAAGTTGTTGAAATTGAAAACTTGAAAAACAGAATCAGTTATGTTTTTAAACCGCGTTAATCGATTAACCAAGGTTTTAATCGATTAAATGGGCTGCATAAATGATTCTTTATCAACTGCATTTTCAGAACTGAAATCATAACTTGCATGTTGCATTTTTTAGAGAGTTAGAGCATATTTCATGTTAA
>NC_032009.1:12301356-12301597 GCF_001865875.1 Lupinus angustifolius | reverse complement strand
AATCGTGTTGCAGGATTTTTCTCTCTCTCTCTCTTTCTCTCTTTATTGCTTTAATCAGGTTACGTTGTATAGTTGTTTTAATTTCTTTATTCTGTTTCTATACTATACTAGTGTAACTCTGATATTTTGTAAGCTCTGTATATTCGTTTAAATCTCGGTTAATTGTCGTGCAAGAAACCGAATCTGTTTGTAATTTCTGAGCTGTTTTAATCGATTAAAGTAATTGCGTTAATCGATTATT
>NC_032009.1:12300940-12301256 GCF_001865875.1 Lupinus angustifolius | reverse complement strand
TGGTGGTGATGGTTCATCCATTAACCGACCACCTATATTCAGTGGTGAAGGGTATGCCTACTGGAAAGTCCGCATGCAAATTTTTATCGAAGCCATTGACTTGGATATTTGGGAATCCATAGTCAATGGCCCTTTCGTTCCACAACATTTAGTGGACGATGAACCTAGACAAGCCTAAAAGTCTATGGACCGATGAGGAGCGCAAGAGGGTCCAGCATAACCTACGCGCAAAAAACATCATCACATCGGCCCTATCCTATGATGAGTTCTTTAGGGTCTCGCAGTGCCAAAATGCAAAAGAAATGTGGGACACTTT
>NC_032009.1:12299693-12300840 GCF_001865875.1 Lupinus angustifolius | reverse complement strand
TGCGCTGACCCACGAGTATGAGTTATTTTGCATGTTACCTAGCGAATCAATCAGTGATATGCAAAAGCGATTTACTCATATTGTGAATCATTTAGTTACTCTAGATAAACCTTTTGCCAGAGGAGAATTAACTAATAAAGTTTTACGTTGTCTTGACAGGAAATGGCAACCAAAAGTGACTGCAATTGTGGAATCCAAAGACTTGGACTCTATGCCTCTAGCTACATTATTTGGAAAGCTTCAAGAGCACGAAATGGAATTGGGTCGCTTGACGTTGCATGAAGATGTGGACCGGAAGAAGAAATCATATTGAAGGCTACGACCTCCAAAACAAAAGAAGATAAAGATAATGATGAATCTGATTCCGATCTGGATGATGAAACAATGGGTCTCCTCGTTCGAAAATTCAGTAAATTTATATAGAGAAAAGGAGGATTCAAGAAGTTTCAAAAGAAAGAAGCGAAGGAATCAACAAACAAAGGCAAGAACACCAAAGATCGCTTCACTTGCCACGAGTGCGGAAAAGTAGGACACATGCGATTTCAGTGTCCAACCTATCTGAAAAAGGTTGATTCAGAAAAGAGCACTCCCAGGGAATTCAAGTCTAAGAAAGCCTACATCGTATAGGATGTACCTGAGGAGAAAACGACATCAAGCAGCTATAGTGAGGAGGAGTCAGCAAAGCTATGTTTGATGGCTAGATCTGACAACGATGGGAATTCAAGCACACACAAAGATAATCATGAGGTATGTCTTTACACCTCATCCATTTCTGATGACTCACCTCCTTATGATATTTTATGTGAGGTTTATGTCGAGTTACATGAAGAACTAAAGAAATTGGCTAGGATAAATGTTGATAGAAAAAGGGTAATCCTCATAAATGAACAAAAAATAAGCAAACTACAAAAAGAATTAGATGAATTGAAATTAGAAAATGAAACATTAGACCTCATCTATTCTTGTAGCACATGTAACTGCTCTGAAAATAATTTATGTCAAAAACCTGTCTGTGAGACTTGCGAGACTTTGCAAGAAGAAAATTTTAAACTTAAAGAAAAACTCACACGTCTCACAAAAAGTCAACAACAATTAGACACTATGCTAAGTCAAACAAGAAACGTTGGTGATCATACAGGACTAGGTT
>NC_032009.1:12299242-12299593 GCF_001865875.1 Lupinus angustifolius | reverse complement strand
AAAATCTTGCCAAGCAAATCCAAAACCAACTTAACCTGGAAATAGTATATATACGCAGTGATCACGGGGGAGAATTTGAGAACTTTCAGTTCGATAAATTCTTTGATAAGCATGACATTTTACATCAATTCTCTGCTCTTCGTACTCCACAACAAAATGGAGTTGTCGAAAGGAAAAATCGTGTATTAGAGGAATTAGCGAGAACCATGCTTAATGAAAGTAATATCCCCAAATACTTCTGGGCAGATGCAGTGCATACTGCATGTTATGTTATAAATCGAGTACTTCTAAGGCCTAATATAAATAAAACTCCTTACGAACTTTTGAAAGGCCGTAAACCAAACATATCCC
>NC_032009.1:12298817-12299142 GCF_001865875.1 Lupinus angustifolius | reverse complement strand
GTGGCCAAAGGCTACAACCAGGAGGAAGGTATCGACTACGACGAAACCTATGCCCCTGTAGCCAAATTAGAGGCCATTAGGATGCTTCTTTCCTTTGCATCTATTACGAACTTCAAATTATTTCAAATGGACGTAAAAAGCGCCTTCCTGAATGGTTACATTCAAGAAGAAGTTTATGTTGACCAACCGTCTGGTTTTGAAAATTTTAAATTTCCGAACCACGTTTATAAACTTAAAAAGGCACTTTATGGTCTTAAGCAAGCTCATAGAGCTTGGTATGATAGACTAAGTACCTTTCTTTTGGAAAAAGGGTTCGAAAGAGGCT
>NC_032009.1:12297898-12298717 GCF_001865875.1 Lupinus angustifolius | reverse complement strand
TTTCACGCTTTTTTCGGCATTTTCTCTACCTCTTTTCACTATTAAGTCTCTGAAATTGCAACTCAACTAATCCAAGTGCTCTAAGGTAAATAAACCTCTCCCTAACGCCTCTCCCCAACCCTCTCAAAGCTATCTTGATATCTCACATTATCATCCCCATTCCATCATATTCCAATTTTCCCCCAAATTAAACCCTAGGTTAGGTTTGCCTAATCCTTCTCTGCTCAGTCCAACATCAATTCGGGTTCTACATTAAAATGGAGCAAGGTCACACAAAAAGGTTCAAAACTCCTGCTAATCGTGGACAAAGACCGGAAGCTGGCTCATCCTCCACTCGGGACCGCGGTGACCCTTATTACTCGCTCATTCTGCAAGAAACTCGTTTGGCAAAGTTCCTAGGACGCAAACCCACTTATGTAAGGTATGTCGACTTAACCTGGATGGCGGAATAGAATTTCAGCTTTCCGTATGATATGGAGGCTCAGGGAGCCGTTAAATTTCTGGAATTAAAGGGACAAGTTTACCCTGCTCTAGTTAGGGAATTTTATGCAAATTTCAGATATAACGATGCTAAATACTGGTCTATGATTTCTGGTAAATTGTTTGAGACTAGTGATGAACTATTTATGAATGTCGGTGGATTGTCATCTTCGGGTTATGGAATAGGCGATTGCTCATGGGTTAAGGATAACTTTGATCCTACTCAGGTTTATTAGTCATTTCTTAGAGGTCCTCATCTGTATATTCCGAGTCAACTGACCAAGGTTGGGTCATTATCTGTTGAGAACAGGCTATTACATTATATCATTGCTTATATTC
>NC_032009.1:12296728-12297798 GCF_001865875.1 Lupinus angustifolius | reverse complement strand
GCCTGAGGAAATATTGAAGATTATGAACAGTGTGTCTCTATCTCAGTCAAAATTGCTTCCCTACAGTATATTCATTTCACGCATTGTGGATTATCTGCATATAGATGTTTCTGACACCATTATTATGGAGTATACTGACAAGGATCATCTGGTTGGTGAAAGTCTAATTCATAAAATGGGTATATACAAGAATGGTACTACTTAGCAATACCAGGAAGACTACACTACTATTGATCTGGAGTTATCCGATGATGATGATCAGGGTGGCATGGGTGATCAGAATGCTACAAATCAGGGGGAGCCCTCTAGGACAACATCACAAGATTCTGCTTTCGGTATGGCTCAGATGGAAGCTATGGAGCAAAGGCTCAACAACCGCATGGATCTTCATTTTCAAGGGTTGAAGGACTCATACTTTGCAGGTATGGAACAGTATGAAGAGTGTCAAACGGCCTATTCAGACAACCAATATCAGTCGGTGATAAATTTGATTCAATCAACAGCCGAAGCTCAGAATGCCTTTATTCGATCTACTGTTGAAGCTCATAATGCATTTTTTTGTTCTAAACTTCAGAAGTTGTCTATGCTGATCAGGGGTGACCAGAACATTGTTATTCCTGATGATGAGATTGATCCTCCTCCACCTCAACCATAGTTTAGAAGACTTTAGACCTAGGACATCTTACCCTTAGGTTTATTTCTTCGTTATTGCACTTTATGGATTCAGTTGTTGTCACTGTTTCAAGACTTATTTGTGTTTTTTTATTTGTCTCTGCTTGACATATTATGGTTTGTAATGGTTGCTAAATACTTTTACTCTTTATGCTACGTTATTAGTTTTGTGCTTAATTGTGTCAAAATAGCCTATTTGGTTGTGTGAATGGTTCTTGATCATATGAGATGTTTATGGTGCATAATTTAAGCTAGTTATTGCACTACATTGCTTATCATGCTAATTGATATGGTTAATCTTGTATGTCGTTCTCTTTACCTCTTAGTTATTTTACTGTCTAAACCAACGCATTTGTTCAAGCCACCGAAAATGAAACAGGTTAATAGTTAAATCCCAA
>NC_032009.1:12224291-12296628 GCF_001865875.1 Lupinus angustifolius | reverse complement strand
GTTTAGGTTGAGTCTAAGGCTTAGGTAAACTCAATACATGTCTCATATACATAATACATTAAATCATTTTATTTTGAGATATGACATTCATAATATGTTCATGCATAATATATATACATATTATCTGTGCATCTTAGGCATAAACTTAGTGTTGAACATGTATAAGTTAAGTGCATAACATATTTGAATATTGCAATTTAAAAATATAATAGAAATATCCAGTTAATCGATTAAGGTGAGCTTTAATCGATTAACGTAAATTTTTGAAAAGCAGTTGGAACAAAAAACTTGGAAAACCGAATCAGATACAATTTTGTATCTCGTTAATCGATTAACCAAGAATTTAATCGATTAACTGGGCTGTAGAATGGTTTCTTTATAAGCTGCGTTTTCAAAATTCAAGCTCATTCTTGCATGATAGATTTTAAGAGAGTTAGAGCATTTGTTCGTGTTAATTGCTGCATCTACATGAAATTGCATTTGTGAGATTAGAGAAGAGAGAATTCTATGCTTTAGGATTGAGAGGCATTACATGTTTAGTTTCTCATCATTTCATCTCATATGTTCATGCATTTCTTGATGTTTTTGGAAAAATTTCATATTCTGTAAAATCTGTTTTGAACTCATGCATTATCATTTTATATGAGACATGTGTTAGAGTTGTAGAGTAAGGTGTTAATTGTTTTAATATGAGCATTGTAAGTGCTTTAGATTACTCTATATTCTTGTTATAAAAGGATTGGGAAAATCCTAGTTGCGGTTAGGTAAGGTGTTCTTCACACAAAGACTTGGAGGTCTTGGGATAAAGAGCGATACCTTGGATAGGGCCGAATCGCATAAAAAAGGTTTTTTTGGGAGGCGGTTTTGGGAAAGGTCAAACCAAGGGTAACGTAGTTCTTTGGGTTCCAAGAAGGGAGCGTTCCAGTTTTGCATTTGGAAGCGTGTATATAACGTACATTGTGTTTCATAGTGAAGAAAAATCTCCCAGATCAGACGGGGGGCCTGGATGTTGTTTGCAAATGGACCCGCAAACGAACCAGGATAAAAACCTTGTTGCACGCTTTTCTTTCCATACTCTCTTTATTGCTTTAATCGATTACTTTGTATAAGCTGTAGTTAATCGATTATTCTTTCTGTGTTAATCGATTAAACTGGGGGTTTTTCAACATTATAAGTTGTTTGCGAAAAGCGGATACTTTGACCGCTACACCTATTCAACCCCCTTCTAGGTGTATTTTAGCCACTGATACCTAACATATATTTGAATGTCATGTAAGAAATTTTTTGAAAATGAGATACGGAAGAAAGGTGAGTATGGAAAACACATAGTTTTTAGCATTATATCCTTTTATTGGAAACTCTTAGTCATGGCATGAAACAAGCCTAAAAAGACCTTGTTGAGGATCAGTTTGCCTAAAGATGCATAGAAATGTTGACTCCGCAAAACTCATAATTTTTTTGATAAAAATGTCTCATCTTTAATACATAGGATTAAATTCATTTTCTCTTACCACTATCATCATCACCGCATCAAAACGCACAACCCAAACATGAATTAAATCCCATTGTCGACACAAGCTCAAACACAAATTAAACTTTATCATCATTACTATATCACCACTAATAGCGTAAATATTTACCAAGTTTATATGAACATTGTTTAATATTTCTTTTTAAGGAGTTATCATAAAATAAAGAGCACTAAAGCAAATGAGAAATAGAAGACTCTCTAACTGTGATAGTTTTTGGGATGGTTCGTGATCTAAAACCTTCAAAGACAATTTAAATGAATGATTACTCCTAATATTTCACACTAGGTCCATTTTTTGGTTGATCCCGTTTTTCTTTCTCGTGGAAAGTTATAAGAAACTCAAAACTTGGACAGTAGTGAGGTTGCTTCTCCTACCTCTATAAGTCATGGAAATCATAAAAAACGAAAAATTCATCATCCAGGTAAGGACAACATATTAGATTATCACATTCATGATGCTTCTTTAACAACAATTTCAGCAATGACTCATACAAGTCTTTTGCTTCCTATGAAATGAGATCACCACAACGAGGGTGTTCACAAAAAAAGAAGGGGAAAAACGAAAAAAAAAATGCTAGGTTGAAAACCAACTCAAACAACCTAGGATGAGAGAATGGTCCTAAGAATGTTTAACATTTTTAGAATTCTAATGTTAAGTAATAAAATGAGAGAGTTTCCAACAGGTACATGATATGGAAAATTGCAAGTGCACGATTATGTTATGGCTTACCATAAATTAACCTGAATGGTGACATACCAATATGTGTTTTCTATGCAGTATAGTAAGCCCATAAAGCATCATCAAGCTTTGAGGACCAATCTTTCCTGCTCCTAGACACTGTCTTCTCGAATATGCTCTTAATCTCACGATTTGATACTTCTACTTGACCACTTGTTTAAGAGTGGTAAGGGGTACAAACCGGATGAGAATAACAAGTCTTGGATCCCCAAACCTTGGAAATATGATCTTGGTAAATAGTTCGATGACCGTTTTAGCATCATTGTATGGATATGAAATTACCTCCACCCACTTAGAAACATAATCGACTACCACCAAGATATATTTGTTGTTGTTTGAATTAGGAAAAGGTCCCATATAGTCAACTCCCCATACATCAAATATATCTAGCTCAAGGATGGGGTTCATTAGCATTTCATGCCTCTTTGGTATGTTCCCTACCCTTTGGCAAGAATCACATGTGAGAACAAAACTCCTTGCATCTCTGAATATGTGTAGCCAAAAGAATCCACATTGGAATACCTTTGCTATTGTTTTTGAAGTACTAGCATGGCCTCCATAAGAGGTAGAGTGACAACAACATAGTATCTGTGACAAATCTTCTTCTTGAACACATCTACTATAAATACCATCAGCATAGAGTTGATAGAGATAATGATCATCCCATATATACTTCTTCAAATCTGAGAAGAATTTCTTTTTCTATTGTGGTGTCATTTCAGGTGGAAGAATCTTGTTGACCAAATAGTTGACAAACTCAGCATACCAAGGTACCTCTACACTGTCGATGAGGAGGAGTTGGTCATCAGGAAAGGAATCATTAATAGGTATGTCCTCCTCTCCTCCACTTGGATGTCCTAGCCGAGATAAGTGATCTGCAACTGGATTATTTATCCATTTTTTGTCAATAATCTCCAAATCAAATTCTTGCATAAGGAGGATCCACCGGATGAGCCATGGCTTGGCTTCTTTCTTACTCGTTAAGTATCTCAAGGCTGAGTGATCAGTATGGACTATAACTTTAGAATCTATAAGGTAGGACCTAAATTTTTTGGACGCAAACACAACAGCTAGTAGCTCCTTCTCTATGGTGGCATAGTTGACTTGAGCTCCATCAAGGGTTTTGGTTGCATAGTAGATGACATGCATCTTCTTGTCCTTATTTTGGCCCAACACTGCTCTCACGGCATCGCCACTAGCATCACACATCACTTCAAAGGGAAGATTCTAGTTTAGTGATTGCATTATTGATGCAGTGACTAATGCCTACTTCAACCTACAAAATGATTCTAGACAAGAAAGGGGTGTTACAATATTGGTGCAGTATCTTTCATTAAAAGGTTAGAAAGGGGTGTTACGATTTTGGAAAACCGTTTATGAATCTGCGGTAAAATCCTGCATGACCTAAGAAACTCCTAATACCTTTTATGTTAATTGGTGGTGGCATATTTTCTATTACTACAATTTTTGCTTTGTCCACCTCTATCCCATTTCATAAATTTAAATGCCCCAACACCATACCCTCGCGCACCATGAAGAGAAGGTCTCTGCAATATTTTTGTCAAGTTTGTTAAACAAATATCAAATGAAAGTCCATAAACATAAAAATCATCCATAAAAACATCCATTATGTTTTCTATAAAATCAGAAAATATTGCAGTCATGCATCTTTCGAAAGTGGTTGGGGCATTACATAGCCGAAAAGGCATTCTCCTATAGGCAAAGGTGCCATAAGGACATGTGAATGTATTTTTTGTTGGTCTTTAGGGTGAATGGAGATTTGATAAAATCTCGAGTACCCATCTAAATAGTATAAATATTCATGTGTAGAAAGCCTTTCAAGCATTTAATCAGTGAATGGGAGAGGGGGGGGTGATATTTCCTAGTGGATATGTTTAATTTTCTATAATCAATGCACATTCTCCAACCTGTGACTGTTCTAGTTGGTATTAATTCATTTTTATCATTTTTTACCATAGTCAATCCTCTCTTTTTAGGAACCACATCAACTTGGCTCATCCATTCACTATCAGATATAGGATATATTACCCCAACATCTAAAAGTTTCAACACTTCTTTCCTAACCACTTCTTTCATATTAGGATGTAGTCTCCTCTAGTTTTCAATTGAAGTTTTATGGTTAAGTTCCATGAAAATTATGTGCAATCAAAAAGAATGGTTTATGCCTTTTATATCATCCAATGTGTATCCTATTACCTTCCTTTGCATTTCTTAGGACCTTTAGCAGTTTTTCTGTTTCTAATTTATTTAATTTAGCATTAACAATAATTGGCTAAGATGAATTGGGTCCAATATTTTCATACCTAAGGGTGGAGGGGAGTGTTTTTAATTCATTCTTAGGTGTGTTTCCCTCCTCTTAGTCTTCAGATTTGGGCATTACCTTCAAGTTCTCATCTTGTGGGTTTCAAGGAAGTGTTGGGCTTGCATTAAGAAATTCAATAATCTCAGCCACTTCCTCGTCAACATCTGAAGTGTCACCATCTACCATGCATCTCTCCAAGGAATCTTTAGATTGCACTTTAGCTGCTTCCTCTTTCAGAACTTGGTTCAGCATATCAACCATGCAACATGAGTCCTCAAGAGAATGTTGTTTAATAGATTTAACAATATCAATTTCAATTATTTCATCCCATATGTTTAGGGAAAGTTTTCCATTTTTACATCAATTATAGCAACAACGGAAGCCAAAAAGGGTCTACCTAATATGATTGGGATTTGTGAATCCTCTTCCATCTCTAGAATGACAAAATCTAATGGAATAAAAAATTTCCCAACTTTGATAGAAACATCCTCCAAGATGCCTCTACGAAATTTAACTGACCTATCCACTAATTGAAGTGATATAGTAGTGGGTTTTAGATCATTTACTTCCAATATTTTGTACACAGATAAAGGCATGAGACTTACACTTGCCCCCATGTCACATAAGACATGATCAAAACTAGTGTTTCCAATTAAACATGGATAAAGAAACTACCAGGATCTTTTAATTTAGGATGTCATTTATTTTGAATTAAAGCACTACACTCCTCAGTTAAAGCAATTGTCTCATAATACTCTAGTCTTTATTTAGATAAAATATCCTTAAGAAAATTTATGTATGAAGGCATCTCCTACAGTGCCTTAGTGAAGGGCAAGCTGATATATAATTTCTTAAGAATATCCAAAAATATCTCAAATTTCTTTTCAAATTTTGCCTTTAAAAATCTTTGGGGAAAAAGAACTAGTGGTACATATGGTGGCGGAGCTACATACTTAAACACCTTTTCAAAATTTGGCTCCCCTTCAAGGGGTTGTGTCTCTGTATGTTCTCTTCCACTTGTGCATCTTTCCTAATTTGAGGAATATCACTTAGTTCTTTTCCACTCCTTAATTTGACACCCTTGCAATGTTCATTATTTGGATTTTTTATGGTTGTCATGGAAACATCCATGTTTCCTATTAGGATTACTAGCTTGTTGGGAAATCTATGTTTCCAACATTTTACCATGGGTGGTCATATTTTCTATTTTAGAATTCAAGTAATTGAGCATGTTTGAAACGATTATATTAATCATGAATTGATCCTCATGAAATTTATTTTGATTAGCAAACAATTTTTCTTGACCATCCATTTGTGATTTAAGAGTAGGATCAACAAGAGAAAATTGTACCTGTGGAAACCTTGTTGGAGGTTTCTTATTACCTCGTCCATCCCATTATTAATGATTCAAAGTGTTGTTGCTCCTCCAAGAAAGGTTAGGATTGTTCTTCCTGTATGGGGTTGAATTGTTGCCCACTCCTCTCCTTGTAGTCGTAGTAGTTGCATGATTCAGGTTGTTCATTTGTCAATGCTCCATGCCCAGGTTCAGTAAAGTGTTTGCATCCAGACCACTCATGTCATTTTGCTCTACACCCCTCACATGTTGTAGTAAACCCAATAGCATTAGCATTTTACTTTTCTACCTTTCCAATCCTTTGAGAAAGGTTCTCCAGCGTGGAAATTACCTTCTCCATTTGATTGCCTGAATATTATGCACCATCTCTCCTTGGATGATGTCTCCTCTCATTTTCTCATTGGTGAAGATTGGAAACCACATTCTCTATGATCTTTGAAGCATCATCAATTCCTTTGTACATGAAGGCACCACCTGCTGAAGAGTCCATCAATTATTGTGATAGAAAGTCTTGCCCCTATAGAAGTTCTAAACCAGAGCTCAAGTTGGAATACCATGATGAGGGAAAGCTTCAGTTAGCTCATTTAATCTTTTCCATGCCTCAACAATTGACTCTCTATCCTTAAGCCTCCTCCAATGTTCGACATGTTGCTTCAATGCCAGCATTTTGATTTCTTAAAGTCTCTAAGGGAATATGGAAACATCCAGAGACGAATGGCATCTTCAGAAGTCGCATGGATCCTTATAGTCTCATAGAATTCTTAGAACTGATCAGTATGGGCATTCAGATCTTTGTGAGCTCCTCCTCCAATTTGGTTTTGCATCACCATTTGGATCAGAATAAATGGCAAAGCAAAGTTCTCTGCCTCAATAGCTAGGCGGATTATTCCAGGACGTGAACTACGAGCATTAGGGGCTGCATAGTTGCGAAGTTGTTTTTCATCTCCTTCAGTCATTGTTTGAACACGTGCACGTCTATCTCTTGCTCTTTCTCTTTGTTGCCTTCTTCTTATACGAAAAGTCATTTCTAGCTCTGAGTAGTAATTCTAACTTTGCATAAATCAAATAGGCAACCTGTATAGGTACTAAGAAAGAGAAAAACACGTAATACAGTAGAGTAAAGTAATGAATTAATTGAGAATTATAGAAAATTTTGACACAGTCCCCAACAATTGCGCCAAAAACTTGATAGGGTGAATTGCAAGTGCACGATTATATCGTCAAGTAATAAAATATCGATCTCACGAGGACTGGAAAATTCCTTTAATTATAACAATTAATTTATACTTAACTAAGATAAGGAATAAAATTGAATTTAGAATAATTGAGAAATTGACAAAAAAAATTATGAAAATATTAAAAAGGATTGAAATCTAATTTTGGAAGAGTTTCCAGGATAAGGTTACCGCCTTTACACTCGCAAATCATTGTTTTGCTCCTTTTCATGAAATTTAAGTTGTGATGGTGAATTGCTCTTTGATATGTGTCATCTTCTCTCGAGCTTTGATATGTGTACTCAATTGAAGTCACACCTAATCTCGTGGTACGGTTATCAATCAAATCCTTTACTTGGACCTTTCTATCCAATCGCTTCGTAATAGCCCAAGGTGAATTCCATAAACCCTCGATAATCCTAATACTACTATTATGGATTAGGATTCTAGTTTGAATAATTGAATGGTCAGATAGTTGGGTTCACTCTCGGTCCTTCCTGAATGTATGTAAGATGTGTAATTTGTTGGTCAGACAACTCAGATGAATAAAACTCGGATTAATGATTCAAATCACAACACTCAATGAAATAGAAGTAAGAACAAGTGTTTATTGAATGTGAAAGGGCATAGCCCCAATCTTAGAAACAAAAGGAATTACTCACTCATAATGGAGAAGAGAATACCAAATTCTAAATTAGATAATTGTAATGTATAGTGTAAAGTGTTTCATCCTTGAGGGATAACCCTCATTTATCCTAATTACAAGATATTGGGCAAACCCCAACAAAAAAAATCTAATAATATGAATAGAATATAACATTCATGACTTCTTTTGGCCCTTCAATTGGTCTTCACATAGCGTCAAAATCGAATTCCATCTTCTTCCATCCAATATGTACTCTTTTCGGCTTCATTCCATCCAAAATGTATAACATAGCCAAAAACACTCGCTCAACCCAAACAGAGAAATAAAAGCTAAAAATAGTCCTAAAGTCTTAATTGTAACGCCCCGATAATCACTTCATAAATAATGTAATTAATCACTTCCTCATATCCATTTATTTTTGAAGACGTCACATTTTTATAAACTACGGAAAGTAAATAACTGATACCTAATGGTAATTGAAAATGGTAAACACTTTTCTGAATGTTTTTCATTATGAAGACTTGATCCTGCAACATGCACAACAAGGTGTTTGTTGTTCTAGTACAATGTGATCACAAAATACAAGGCACATTCTAATCATCGCCTAAACTGAAAACTGTAAAGTAAAAATAAGTACAAAATAAGTTAATGGCGTCAGCATTACAAAAGACCGTACATAGGTATCCAAATTCCAAAAATAAAAATAAGAGAAGCAGCTCCTAGCAGGTAGCTCCAAGACTAGTGGGGGTACTAGAGCCATCGCTCGGATGCTCCTCAAACTCTAAGTCCGATGAGAGGTCTACTACCTCCACAAAGTCCTCTATGCAGACTAACCCCACACAATCGTCGTCGTCAACCTCCATCTCCTCCATCGTGTCAAAGTCGGAACATGGAGTCCTAATCCTCTCCCTATCAAACACTAGCTACTCTGGCAAGGCACTTAGATCGTCCCTCCTTGAACCATAGAGCTCGCCTCATCCTCCCATCCGCCTCCATGACGGTCCACTAACATTTCTGGTCTTGACGACCTCTTCAGCATCATCTGATGATCGCCTCCCCCTTCCTAGAGCCTGGGAAAAATGGTCATCACAAGGTCCCTTGGAGAATTGGGGTCCGACAGCATCTACTCTTCATGGTGTCATAGACTGGGTAGATGGATCAGCGGGTACGAACCTCCTGCCCGGTAAGGCGAAGGAAGTCTCTATGGCAGCATGGTATGCTAGAAAGCGAATAATGGAGTCGTCATACACATGCTCCAACTCTAGGTCACAAGGGCCGATGTAGGTGTATCGCATTTCATCAACTCTCCAAGTCCCCTCATGGGACATCGTGAATCGGTAATTCTGAATCATTGCCAATGGGTCCATCTGAACAATGATGTATACAAGTACACTAGAAAGAAAGAAAAAAAAGTAAAACATTGAATGAATACACTTCATTGACGTCATGGAATTACACAGAATATCACACCAAGACAGAAAAAAAATACAAATATAACATGTTATCATACACATATGTGCTGATGATGAATGATTCTTGTAACTCAAGATTTGGAAATAAATATCCACGAGTACAATATATGAATGTCGTGTTTGGTTCATCCATCCTTACGCCAATATCCTCCCAATAAACTATTCAGAAATAACTGAGAATATAGGTCCCATAACATGCCGATTTGAACGCACCAAATTCATTCCTCACAAGGATATGTTATCGATTTGTTCCAACGAAACTGTCGATTTTAGGATGGTATCGTATCAAACACTTTCTAGGCATCACTCTCATCTATCCTGATTGCAAAGAGGGTTTGTTAGAGATTTTCTAGTTGACGCTGTGAGAATTGTTCGATCCAACAGAAGACCTCATTCTGGAATACATGGGACTCGTCTCACCTAGACCCTCCCTCAAAGCTTTGTTGACGCATCATCGCCATTACCAACCCTCTAAACATCTCGGGGTTGGTTCGTCTCCCAAAATTTTCCTCTCCACTTCTTCATTATTCACAATGAATATGCACACTAACCGAGGTTAGGAGATTAAATCTTTTAATCATTCTTTTATAACAATTTATCCAGCGTAAGACATCTCCCATCGGGAATGCTTCTAGTGGGACCCGATCTTATCATTTTATGCCACAGAGAAAAACCTCATCTCCCCTATGAACCATTGTCGAATCACCTTCGACGATCCAATGGCCAAGCCTCTTACGGTCAGACGATCTTGTTGCGTGGGAATAACATAACACTTTCGTGCCTCGCCCTTAACGATGTAATTTTTAGCACTTATTACTTTGTTTATGATGAATTTCTTGTACAACCTCCAAAGAATCTAGGGTAATTGTCCTTTCTTATGAAGTTTGCATATTTGAGGTACATTATCCCCAATGAAGGAGTTTTATAGGTTTCATTGAAGAGGAATGAGATTGAGGAAACTGGAAATTGAAGAAAAATGAAACCTTGATAGAAAGGTTATCATTGGACTATCGCTCAAGCTAGGTGTGGCACTCAAGCGATAAAAGCAAGCCAATCCTCCTGAAGACCTCTCGTCCAGCGAGAGCTGACGCTTAAGCGACACAATCTTGAAAACAAGCTAATTCTCCTATCTTAAGGAAAGGTTTCCTGACACAACTTCTCACCCCTATTGAGGGGAATCCTAGACTTAAAGATCACTTCCTCCTTGTTAGCACATGTTTATAGGTCTTGAGATCAAACAAACATTTCATACATATAAGCAACTAGAACAGTTATTTGAGTAATGTTCATTCATGGATAACCATAGAATTACTACACACATAGACATAACTTAAATGATGTGGCTTAAGAAATCACACTTTAAGGACAAGATTTCTTAAATATTCCTGAATCATCCTTTATCATTGAAAATCTTAAAACAAAACAACACTTTAAAATAAAACTTTACAAAACTTGTACTTTTGAAGTAAGATGTTCTTACTAAGATCAACATCTTAAAGTAATCGCACTATTTAGTGTTGCATTCCTTGCTTTCACACTTTCTTCATAAAGTCGATATTTGTTGACCAAAGTTGAGAAATCTGGTTCTATTGATGAACAAACATCACCTTCAAGTCTTGTTTCAGTCTGTCTTCAAACTTGTCACACTTGGACCTATCATTTCCAACTTGATTGTAGTGTGGGGCATACCTCGCCAAATCTTCAAACATGGCAGCAAAAGATCAACATCTTAAAGTAAGACGTTCATTGAAAGTCTTAAAACAAAACAACACTTTAAAATAAAACTTTAACAAAACTTGTACTTTTGAAGTAAGACGTTCTTCCCAAGATCAACATCTTAAAGTAAGATTATTAAGTTAAACATACCGTTTTAAAGTAAGCCAACTTAATAAAAAATCAACATTTTAATTAAGACTTTTTAAGTCACACATACCACTTCAAGGGAAGCTAACTTAGCCAAAGTCAACACTTTTAAATCAAGACTTTTTAAGTCAATCTTACTACTTTAAAGTAAGCTTATCTTAACAACATCCAAACTCTAACTAATTTATTATCCAAGACTTCATAACACAATAAAGTTTATAAGGTCAAGACTTTAATAAGCCATCTTTTATCACAAATCATTACTTTAACTTGGATATCAAAGGATAATATTTACTAATGAAACCCTTAACACATAATACTTTAAAACAACACTTTTTCAACAATACTCATTCTTTTCCTTAAAATGGTTCACAACTTCACCTATATGCCCAATGGGTGTCATCCAACAACATTTCATTCTAGGTAATCATATGGCTTTTTAGTGTGGATAACATATTCATTAAGCAAACTAACAACACTGCGTTATCACTTTAAAATACACTTAAACTCATAAACATTTTGGATTTCAAAAATAGAAAATAAACTTTTCCTAGACAGATGTAGGCCATGATTTTTAGGCCAAATGGCAAGGAAAAAGTTTTGGCTTTTCAACTTGTCATTAAACACATTAAAGGTTCATTTGATGTACAAATCATCACCTTTAAACACATTCAACCACCAGCATTAATTTTTTCCAGCATTAAAATAGAAAAATAAACTCTTCTAAACTTTTCCAAAGATATAGTTTTTCAACCCAAAAACAAGGGAAAAGTTCCAAGTTTTACATAAGTCAAAAACTCCTTAAAGGTTCACTTGATTTCACTATCATCCCCTTTAACCATGACCAACAAAAATACTTAGAAAACATAAACTCCACCCCATGGACAACATACTAAGAGATGATAAGTATCTCGTGGTGTATGTGTGAGAGATTGAAAAGAAAAGAAGAGAAAATACCTTGAAATTTCCTTAAGGATGCTTATGGCCAAAGAGAGAAAATGAGGAGAGAAAAATGAGATCCCACAAGACCAATGGGTTCTGATTTTAAGGATGAAAAATCTGAGTTGGGATGATCAAGGTGGATGGGTCAAAGCATGGTGGTGTAAGAGGTTAGGTGAGTGAATAGAGAGATATGGAAAGATTTGTTTTTACTTGATTGACAACCAATTGACTCATGATGCAACCAATACTCCAACTTGATTGTTGTGGCGAGATATTGCGATTAAATTTGTGCCCGAGTAATGTCGGATAACTTTGTCTGAGGATGCACGATCTCCCGATTTATGCTTTTCTCCCAAAACGCCTAAACTTGAATTTGGAGGTGAAAAATATCTAGAAATGAGTTATGGACAAAATTGATGTATATTTTGACTCGAAATAATATTTAGAAGTCAACGGAGAAATCGGAATTTGATTCCGAGTTATGGAACTCAAAATCACGTTTTTCTCTGGCCGGAACTTAGCAAAACGACCCGAAATCGTCTTGAAGACTTTTATTCTCCAAAAATCTTGAAAAATTAGGACATGCAACAAAATCATAATACATAACTAAAACTCAACTGAGGTTTTTCCTAAAATGTTGTCGATTGATTTCTATAATGAATTCGTTAATAGTTAATTAATGAATTAAACGTGAACAGAAAAATATAAACACGGTGTTACAATCTTCCCCAACGTATAAGATTTTTGTCCCTAGAAATTAAACCTACATATTAAGAAAATAGAAGGGGGGAGGACTCCTCCATGCCACTCTCGACCTCCCAAGTAGCATCTTCTCCATTTGCTTGACTCCAAATCACCTTAACTAAGACGATCTCCTTGTCTCGTAGAGTTTTCACACTACGATCGACAATTCTCAACAGCATAGTCTCGAAAGTGAGATTATGCTTGAGATGAATTGAACCGGGTTCAATGATATGCGATGGGTCACTAATTTATTTTCTGAGTTGGGACACATTGAAGACAATATGTAGGTTTGACAACAAAGGTGGCAGGGCTATTTGGTAAGCTACTAGTCCAACTTTATTAAAGATTTGGTAAGGAAATATGAACCTAGGGGTAAGCTCACGGGATTTAAGCATTATGCAAATACCATTTGCCGGAACCACCTTCATGAACACATGGTCTCCTTCTTCACAACTCGGGGAGGTCCGCCTCTTATCATAATAACTTTTCTGTCTACTCTATGTAGACTTCATATTTTCCCTTATCATTCTAATTTTAGTCGTCATTTACTGAACCACATTGGGTCCTAACACCATATTCTCTCCCGCCTCATACCAACATAGTGGTGTTCTACACTATTTGCCATAAAGAGCTTTATATGGCACTATGCCGATACTGGAATGAAAACTAGTATTGTAGGTGAACTCTATCAAATGCAAGTAGTCAGCCCAGCTCCCAAAATCTTCTAACACACATGCTCTGAGAAGAACTTCCAATGTTTGAATAGTCCTTTCAGATTGACCATCAGTCTACGGATTGTAGGCTGAACTAATACTCAATTTGGTACCCAATGTCGTTTGCAAACTATTCCAAAACTTCAAAGTGAAGCGCGGATCTCTATCCGAGATGATATTTTTAGGAATAGCATACAATCGGACAATTTCCTTGATGTATAAAGTGGGCCGTCTTCGTCAAATGATCCACTATTACCCAAACATCGTTGTATCATTTATGTGTTAGTGGAAAACCGTTCACAAAGTCCATTGAATTGTTATCCCATTTCCAAACAGGTATATCCAAGGATTGAAGTTCTCCACCGGGTCGCTTGTGCTCAATCTTCGCTTTTTTGCACACTAAGCAGCGTGAGACATACTCTGCCACTTCTCTCTTCATAACGGACCACCATAACATTTTATTAAAGTCTTGGTACATCTTGGTGACTCTAGGATGAATACTCAACATACTCTTGTGGGCTTCTTCCAAAATCGTCATTCTCAAATCTGGGTCACTTGGCACACATATCTGATTCTTGCATCTTAGTACATCATCGGCTCCTTCTTGAAATACTATTACCTTATCCGATTCCAAAAATACTCTCTTCTCTCATGAAAGTGCTATGAGTCAAGACCTGCACATTTACGGCTAACCAGAGTTTTGATGAAGCAAACACATATAGAATAAAGCTTGAAGATCATACAACAAACAATGAGCCGAAGACTCATAGGTCGCATCTATAGATTTAGGACTTTATTATATTCACTTCTAATTAGAAGTCTTAATATGATTGCCTTAGTTTGAGTCTAGGTTAGGTAAACCTAGGTGGAAAATCTCACAAGAACTAAAATAGAACAAGATTAAAATTGAGACATAACATCTAGATATCTTTTGATAAATAGGCTCATGCAAACACATACATAGTTTCATGCATTAAATGTAATATATTTTGAAAAGCTATCTAAAGCATGTGCATATCATATAGGTAGTTTACCATACATTCCTTACATCAAAGAAAAACTTTTTTTAACTCAGTATAATCGATTAAGTAGTTAGTGTAATCGATTATGTAGAATTCAGTTACTAACTAATCTGATGATGTTAGCACGTAAATCGATTAAGACATAATTGAAAACTAATTTTTAACAGCTCGTTAATCAATTAAATGGAAGGATAATCGATAACTATCAATATTAGTAGGATAAGTATAAATTCTGTATTTCTTGCCAATGTGGCATAACATGCATATTTCGAAAATTGTTAGAGAGCATACATTTTCATAGATTGCATTACAGTGAGAAAGTGCATTTAGAAAACCTAGGGAGTGAAAGCATTTTCATTTAGGCTGAGAGATTAATATCATTGCAACTAGTCTCTAGTTTTCTATGCATCTAATTCTTGCATCTAGTTCTTGATTTCTTTGAGAGTTTGTGAGGAAAATATTTTTCTGAAAAGAGTGTGAATCATTTTTTGGAAAACCTAATGCATTAAATTTCATTTAGAATTATGTTCTTCTGGATTTTCAGCTTTATGTTTTAAATTGAGTTTTCAATTGTTGAATACAAGTATGAAGTACTCAAGTCAAATCAATACATTTTGTTTAAACAAGTAAGTTGATCTCTTTGTGATCTATTTCACTACGAGTGAGATCTTTGTAATCTTCTCAGAGGCTAAGAGGTCTTAGTTCGAGCGATGCCGAGGCTGGGGCCGATCGCGAAAGGATAGGATATCCCATAAGGCAATTTAGTTAGGTCACAACCTAGGTTCTCAATCTCATAGGGGCTAAGTAAAGATTGGCTTAGTTTTTCTGATTTTGTAATTGGAAGTGTGTTTATAAAACTCACAATTACAATAGTTGAAGAAAAATCTCCCGAGATCAGAAGGGGAGGCCTGGATGTAGTTTGTAGTGGACCACAAACGAACCAGGATAAAATTTCTTATGCACCTCTTTCTAATCCCTAATCACTTTACTTCTCGTCTTTACTTTGTTGATTAATTATGTTAATGTGAGTTGTATGCTATAATTTGTTTACTGTCTTTCTGTCATCTCATTAATCAATTAACTGTGTAAAAATTCGGTAATCGGTAACTTGTTGTGCAAGAAGCCAAAGAATTAAGTTGTGTGAGTGTCAGGATAATTGATTATCCACAAGCATAATCAATTATATACGAGCATTGTCTAATCGATTAAGAACAAACATAATCGATTAACTGCAGACTGTTTTAGTTTTGTGCAAATATAGGAAAAGTGGAACAAGTGATCTGCGACACCTATTCAACCCCCCTTCTAGGTGTATTCTGACCTGCTGATACCCAACATCTTGTAGTTCTGGATCTGAACTTTGTAGACCTCTGACTTGATCAAGAAACATGTTCGTAATGGCAAGCATTCCTAAGGCCATGCTCTTAGGGTTTATTTGGACAGTCAGATTCAAATTACTAAACGCTTATATCAATTCCATCTCTCTGACCATCATGGTCGAAATGTGTAGAGACTTTCCACTCAAGGCATCAGCGACCACGTTAGCTTTTCTGGGGTGGTACTGAAAATCAAAATGGTAATCCTTGAGAAACTCCATCCATCGTCGTTACCTAATATTTAGTTCCTTCTGATCAAACAAGTACTGCAGATTTTTATGGCCGCTGAATACTTCAAATCTCACACCATAGAGATGATGTCTCCAAATCTTCAGAGCAAAAATGATTGCAGCTAGTTCCAAGTCATGCATTAGATAGTTCTATTCATGTAGTTTCAACTGTCTTGAAGCATAAGCCACTTCCTTCCTTTGTTGCATTAGAACACAACCTAAACATTGCTTTGACACATCACAATACACGTTGAAATTATGATTTGGTTTGGCAAAACCAACACAAGTGTTGTGGTCAACCTCTTCTTTAACTCTTGAAAACATGCTTCACATTTTGTCGTCCATACAAAGGGATTGTCTTTCCTCGTTAACAAATTAGAGGCAATGCTAACTTCAAAAATTCATCGATGAATTTCTGATAATATCCTGCTAATCCGAGAAAACTTCTGATTTCCGTCACCAACTTTGGATAATTCCATTCCATCACTATCTCTAATTTCACAGGATTCACAACAATTCCTCCTTTCGATATCACATCCCGAGAAAATTAACTGATTCCAGCATAAACTCACACTTCGAAAGTTTGGCATAGAGCTGGTTGTCCTTCAAAATCTGCAACACCACTTGTAGATGATCGACATGTTCGTCTTGATTCTTCGAATAAATCAGGCTATCAGCAATAAACACGACCACAAATGTGACGAGGTATGGATGAAAAATCTTGTTCATGTAATCCATGAACACTATAGGAGCGTTGGTTACACCAAACGGCATTACAAGGTATTCGTAATGGCCATAATGCGTTCGAAAAGTTGTCTTCGGAATATCTTCTTCCTTCACGTGTATTTGATGATACCCAGATCGAAGATCAATCTTTGAAAACATTATAGCTCCTCTCAGTTGATCCATTAAGTCGTCGATCATTGAAACGGGTACTTGTTCTTGATAGTAATCTTGTTCAACTGTCAATAGTCAGTACACAACTACATACTGTCGTCCTTCTTCTTCACAAAAAAATTGGAGCGCCCTATGGCGAAACACTTGGTTTGACGAATTGTTTCTGCAGTAGGTCCTCCAACTATTTCTTCAACTCTGTTAACTCCAAAAGTGCCATCTTATAGGGAGTTATAGAGATCAGTCCAGTTCTAGGAACCAGATCGATAGCAAACTCTATCTCCCTCATCGGGGATAAACCAGGAATATTATCTAGAAAAACTTCGAAGAAATCCCTAACTACTAATATACTTCGAATATCTCCTCCATCTTTCTTCTCCAAATAAGTTAATAGCATGAAAACTTGAGCTCAATCCTTTAAGAACTTCTTCATCTGATTGACAATGGTGCTTTTGGTTTCATAATGAGGTTCTATGGGGTTTTTAGCGTCACTAAAGATTATTGTTTTGTTAAAACAATTCAAGAGAACATGGTTATTGGATAACCAGTCCATTTTTAAGATGATATCTATTTGGAATAAGGGTAGACATATCAGGTTTACTAAGAAAGTTTTGTTATCTAATACTATGGGACATTGGGAACATACAGTTGACATTATGACAGGTTCATTTGTGGGTGTTGACACGACTAGATCATATGGTAAGGGAACTATAGGCAATTCTAATTGGTAAACAACATCATGAGATATAAATGAATAGGTCACACCCGAATCAAACAATACAAATATGGAAATCTCATTAACAAGACTGGTACCTTGAATAAGGTCTTCATCATCCTTAACTTCAGCTCCACTCATGGTGAACACTCTTCCTTTGGCCTGAGGTCTGGCTGCTTGAACAGTATTCACTCCTTACTTTTTCAACTTAGGGCACACTGGCTTAATGTGTCCAGAGTGGTTGCAATGGTAGCATATAGGGAAGTTGTCACTGAAATGCTTTAACTTACACTTCATGCACCAAGGTGGTGTGTTGTTGTTGGAGTTCCCAGCTTGAGAACCCTGGTTGTTGTTGTTATTATACGGCTTGAACGATTTCTGTTTATTCCTTGATGGAAATCCATAGGGTTTCTTGTTGTGGTGAAAAGGCTTCCCTCTTCCACGACCTTGTCCGAAATTCCTCTGAGGCCCGTAGGAAATTCCTTGAGGAATGACATTATTTAGTGTTGCATTCCTTGCTTTCACATCCTCATAAAGTCGACATTTGTTGACCAGAGTTCGCAAATCTAGTATCTATTAATGAGCAAACATCACCTTCAAGTCTTGTTTTAGTCTGTCTTCAAACTTGGCACACTTGGACCTTTCGATTCCAAATTGATTGTAGTGTGGAGCATACCTCACCAAATCTTCAAACATGGCAGCAAAAGATCAACATCTTAAAGTAAGACGTTTATTGACAGCCTTAAAAAAACAACACTTTAAAATAAAACTTTAACAAAACTTATACTTTTGAAGTAAGACATTCTTACTAAGATCAACATCTTAAAGAAAAATTATGAAGTTAAACTTACCATTTTAAAGTAAGCCAACTTGAATAAAAATCAACACTTTAATTAAGACTTTTTAAGTCACACTTACCACTTCAAGGTAAGCTAACTTAGCTAATGTCAACACTTTTAAATCAAGACTTTTTAAGTCAATCTTACTACTTTAAAGTAAGCTTATCTTAACAACGTCCGCACTTTAACTAATTTACTATCCAAGACTTCATAACACTTTAAGTTTATTAAGTCAAGACTTTAATAAGTCGTCTTTTATCACAAATCATTACTTTAACTTGGAAATTAAAGGATAACATTTACTAATTAAACCATTAACACATAATACATTAAAACAACACTTTTTCAACAATACTCATCATTTTCCTTAATATGGTTCACAACTTCACCAATCTACCCAAGGGGTGTCATCCAACAACATTTCATTCTAGGTAATAATATGGCTTTTTAGTGTTGATAACACATCCATTAAGCATACTAACAAAACTACTTTAACACTTTAAAACATACTTAAACTCATAAACATTTTGGATTTCAAAAATAGAAAATAAACTTTTCCTAGACATATATAGGCCATGATTTTTAGGCCAAATGGCAAGGAAAAAGTTTTGGTTTTTCAACTTGTCATTAAACACATTAAAGGTTCCTTTGATGTACAAATCATCACCTTTAAACACATTCAAACACCAACATTAAACTTTTCCAGCATTAAAAAACAAAAATAAATTATTTTAAACTTGTCCAAGGATATAGTTTTTCAATCCAAAAACAAGGGAAAAGTTTCAAGTTTTATATAAGTCAAAAACTCCTTAAAGGTTCACTTGATTTCAATATCATCCCCTTTAACCATGACAAACAAAAATACTTAAAAAACATAAACTTAACTCCATGAATAACATACTAAGAGATGATAAGCTTCTCATGGTGTATCTGTGAGAGATTGAGAAGAAAAGAAGAGAAAATACCTTGAAATTTCCTTAAGGATGTTTATGGCCAAAGAGAGAAAATGAGGAGATAAAACTGAGCTCCCACAAGGCCAATGGGTTCTAATTTTAAGTCTGAAAAATCTGAATTGGGATGGTCAAAGTGGATGGGTCAAAGCATGGTGGTTTAAGAGGTTAGGTGAATGAATAATGAGATATGGAAAGATTAGCTCTTACTTGATTGACAAGCAATTGACTCATGATACGACCAATACTCCGACTTGATTGATTCACGAGATTTCGCGATTAAAGTCGTGACCGAGTACTTTTGGGTAACTTTGTCCGGGGATGCACAATCTCCTCATTTAAGCTTTTCTCCTAAAACGCCTAAACTTGAATTTGGAGGTGAAAAATATCTAGAGATGAGTTACTGTAAACTTTGTGTCTATTTTGACTCGAAATAATATTTTGAAGTCAATGGCCAAATCGGAATTCAATTCTGAGTTATCTAACTCAAAATCAAGTTTTTCTCTAGCCGAAACTTAGTAAAACGACCTGAAATCGTCTCAAAGACGTTTATTCTCCAAAAATCTTGAAAAAATATGGCAAGCAAGAAATTCATAATACAAGATTAAACTGAACTGAGGTTTAGCCTGAAACATTGCTGATTAATTTCTAGAACTAATCTGTTAATAGTTAATTAATGAATTAAACGTGAACAGAAAAATAACACAGTATTATGTTAATTATATCCTAAAATGCAAGTTAAATGCAATATAAATGTAGCATAATTCCACACTCATCACTACCTATACTAGGACTTCTGGAAAAAAATATTAGGAGAAATAAATGACCATCGCCAAAGTAAACGCTCATTACTACTTATCCTTAATTACTCAAATGGGGGACATTATGGAGAATATGAACAATAGCCCTTTAACTAAAGTTGGAAGTGGAAAATAGGAACACAAGGGCAATTTTTGATTCAAACACTTTTGAAAGAAACTCTCACTCACCGTACATTGGTGCAATATATTTAGGGTTTAGTCATTCTCTTCAAGATGACACTAGGGTAGGTTACATGGATCACCTTAAAAGAAAGGTGTCTTTAAGCAAACTGGGGCAGTTTTGATGGGAAAATTGTTATCATTCAATCATACTAATTATCATTAGCAATTTGGGTATAGCCCATGGGGCCCGCCTGTACTTATTGGGAGGGCAAGACGTGGAAAATATGTATATTTGTCCTAAAATGTCCACTCAACATACTATATTTCCCATGGGCATTTCAAATGGGCAAAACGAGCGGCTCACAGACATTATTGGAGAAAGTATTGAACATCAAATATGTAAATGTATATGTATTTTGTCAAATGTGAGAAAGTGTATTTCATTTGTTATATGAATTTGTATATCAAATGTGAGAAAGTACTATCATTTTCTTATTATATACATTTGTATTTTCTATATTATATATGTCCGTATGTATTGTTCTTTTTGGATTTTGGATGCAAACTATGTACTATGTATATTTTGTATTATATATATATATATTTGTATTTTGTATGTATTGTTCCATTTGTATGACTATTTATTATGATAAATACAATTATATATTTGTATGAAAATTATGTATTTTCATTTTGTATAACTAGTGTATATACATTTATAAATTTGTAAATGTATTTGAAATTTTATTTAGGGTGGGAAGGGCATGATATTTTATGCCCTATTTAAATACGGGCCTAACCATGCCTGCCCTAATTTAAGGGGGTATTGCATGGGTGTGGGAAAGGGGGTCCTAATTGTCAATATTAAAACTAATCAACAATAGTCAAGAAATGTCGCTTCAGTTTAGCCCACAAAAATTCATGGATTTTATGTCATCCCTACAGAAAAATAAATCATGAGTGGTATAGTAGAACAATTATGCATAGGTTTTTCCCATATTCAATACCATTCAAATAAGCATATTAATAATACATGACATCATTTTCATGGAGAGCACCATATTGTATCATACATACTCCCAAGCATAAATACCATTTGCTCTCCACCCTTTAAATGTTGCTTTCTAGGACCACGTGTATGATATGCCTCAAAATTATACTTTTTAGGACCTTGTATCTAACGTATTTCAAAATCTTGAATTTCAAGGCCTCATGCATGATGTGCTTTAAACCATTATTTTCAGGACCACATGCCTGATTTTCCTCAAAATTATACTTTCCACGATCGCGTGTGTGATGTGTTTCTAAATCTTGCTTTCCAAGACCAAGTGCCTTATGTGCATCCAATCATTCTTTCCTATACAACATGCATGTAAGCTTCAAATCACAATCTCTATGACCTCGTGCTTTATGTGTTTCAAAATCGTATTATCCAGGATCTTGTGCCTAATGTATCTCAAAATTATACTTTCCACGATATTATGCCTAGCATATTTCAAAATTATACTTTCAGGGACCTTGTGCTTGGCATATTTCAAAATCATACATTCCATGAACATGTCTAACATGTTCGTTCAAATGTAAACATTGTCGAACTCAAATACCATAATGTTATGATGTTGCTAGACTTAGATGTTATAAAGTTTTTCTTATAAATATTTTCGGACTCAAATGTTGAAATGTTAGACATTGTTGAACTTAGACATCAGAATGTTCTTTCTCACAAACATTTTTGAACTCATACACCAAAAGGTTATGACATTGTTGGACTTAGATGTTAGAGCATCATTTCAATAAACATTGTCGGACTCAGATGTCGAAATGTTATTACATTCCTAGACTTAGATACGAGAATGTTCTTTCAAAAAGTATTGTCAGAATCAGAAGCCAAAATGCTATGATGTTAATGGAATTATATGCCATAACGCTCTTTAAAAAACATTTTAAGACTCAGATGTCGAAATATTATGACATAGTTGGATTTAAACATGATAATGTTCTTTTAAAAAACATTGTAGGACTTAGATGTTGACATGTTAGGAAATTATTAGACTTAGACGCCTTCAAAAGACTTTGTTAGACATTGATTCTAGAATATCATCTTATTAATATGTTCAGACTCAGACACTGAAACATTGCTAAGATCATTGCTTACCTAAGTTCCATTAGGATCGTGACATGTCTTCCTAATATAAAAACTGGTGCCTACCTAAGTTCCATAAGGATCCCGACCTCGTTCCTTGTGATCTAAAAGTTGGTGTTTACTAAGGTTCCAGCAGGATCCCACTTGCCTTCATAGTGTATTATAATATATCTTGGCATTATTAGATGTCTCTCATTACTATGTCTTAAAAGAATTTTATGACTATTTTATGGCTCTCTTTAATGGCATTTTATGTCACTTTTATGGCTTTGTTTCCAAGCATCCAATGCTTGGAATCCAAGATACCAAGACTTTGCTTGCCTATAAAAGGACACATATAGAGAGCTTCAAAATCATCTTCACAACACACAACATCTCTTTCATTTACACGTATATTGTGAGTGCATTCATGGTGAGAATTCTTGTTCCATTTTAGATCACTTTTATGGCTTTGTTTCCAAGCATCCAATGCTTGGAATCCAAGATACCAAGACTTTGCTTGCCTATAAAAGGACACATATAGAGAGCTTCAAAATCATCTTCACAACACACAACATCTCTTTCATTTACACATATATTGTGAGTGCATTCTTGGTGAGAATTCTTGTTCCATTTGAGAGAGTATTTGTGAGAAAAATATTGTCATTTGTCCTCATCATTATAAGAGGATTTCTTGTACTCTTCTTTTTTACATAGTGGAATTTTGCTCTTGATCGCCCGTGGTTTTTTTCCTCTCACACTGAGGGGTTTTTCCACGTTAAATCTTGTGTGTTATTTTCTTTATCCTTTACTTGCTTCTCTTTTGTTCTCAATTGATTCAATCCTGTGCTTCCGCATTGTGCTCTAACCTTAACAAGTGGAATCAGAGCTCTTACTAAATTGAGAATTTCAAAATGTCTGCAAAATTTGACATTGAGAAGTTTGATGGCAAAATTAGCTTTTCTATTTGGCGAGTCCAAATGAGGGCCGTTCTTATCCAGAGCGGATTAAAGAAAGCTTTAGATGGGAAGTCAAAGAAACCAGTTTCCATGACCGATGATCAATGGGACGAGTTGGATGAAAAGGCGCTTTCAACAATTCAACTTTGTTTGTCGAAGGAGGTTCTTCGTGAGGTTGCCAATGAAGAAACCGCTGCGGCTTTGTGGCTGAAGTTAGAAACTTTATACATGACCAAGAGCCTCGCAAACAAGCTTCGTCTCAAAGAACGGTTATACACCATTCGTATGGTTGAAGGTACTCCTATTCAAACTCATCTTGATGAGTTTAATTCTATTATTATGGATATGCAAAATATTGATATTAATATTGAAGATGAAGACAAAGCTGTTTTGTTGGTTGTCTCTTTACCTTCTACCTATAAGCACTTCAAAGAAATCATGTTGTATGGAAATAATGATACCTTATCCTTTGAAGATGTTAAATCTAATTTATTGTCCAAAGAAAAATTTGATCTTGAAGTTAATTCTGTGGACAAGGGTGAGGGCTTAAGTGTTCGAGGTAGAACTCAAGAAAAAGGGAGTACCAATTATAAAAAGTTCAGATCCAAATCCAGAGGTCGCAAATCCAACAAAACTTGTCGCTATTGCAAGAAACCGGGGCATGACATTCCTGATTGTTTTATCTTAAAGAAAAAACAAGAAAAACAAGATAAGGGAAAATTTCAACAATCCTCTGAAGCTGCTAATATTGAAGCCAATTCTGACGGTGATATTCTTTTATCTGTTGTCTCTTATAATAATAGGAGTAAAACAGAATGGATTCTTGATTCTGGATGTACTTTTCATATGTGTCCTTATAAGGACTTATTCACCACTTTTGAACATGTTGACAGTGGTGTTGTTTTGATGGGCAATGATACCCAATGCAAAGTTGCAGGAATAGGTACTATTCAGATCAAGGCTCATGACGGTGTTGTCAGAACCTTGGCTAATGTCCGCTATATTCCAGATTTGAAGCGGAACTTAATTTCTCTTGGCACCCTAGAGTCTCTCGGGTGTAGGTATTCAGCTGAAGGTGGAGTTCTAAAGGTATTGAAAGGTGCTATGGTATTATTGAAAGCTAACCGGATTGGTAGTTTATATGTCTTGCAAGGTTCTGTTGTGACAGGTTCAACAGCTGTATCTTCTTCAATGCATGATAATGACATTACCAAATTATGGCACATGCGCCTGGGCCATATGAGTGAAAAAGGTATGCACCTTCTAAGCAAACAAGGTCATCTTGGTAAACATGGCATTGGTAAATTGGATTTTTGTAAACATTGTGTTTTTGGGAAACAGAAAAAGGTTAGTTTCTCCACTGCAACTCACCGTACCAAAGGTATTCTTGATTATATTCATTCTGACCTTTGGGGGCCTTCTAAATTTCCTTCTCATGGAGGATGTCGCTATATGATGACCATCATTGATGATTTTTCTCGCAAAGTTTGGGTTTATTTTCTGCAGCATAAAAATGAGACTTTCTCCACTTTCAAGAAGTGGAAAACTCTTGTTGAAACCCAGACAGGGAAGAAAGTGAAGAAGCTTAGAACAGACAATGGATTAGAGTTCTGCAATGGTGATTTTAATGAGTTCTGCACAAAAAATGGTATTGCTAGACACAAAACTATTCCAAGAAATCCTCAACAAAATGGTGTTGCAGAACGGATGAACAGGACTCTACTTGAGAGAGTTCGTTGTATGCTCTCAAATGCTGGGTTATGGCATCGGCGTGAATTTTGGGCTGAAGCAGCATCTACTGCTTGTTACCTGGTTAATCGTTCTCCACATTCAGCACTTGATTTCAAAATCCCAGAAGAAATTTGGTCAGGTAATCCTGTTGATTATTCTAACTTAAGAATCTTTGGATGTCCTGCTTATGCACATGTTAATGATGGTAAATTAGCTCCAAGAGCTGTTGAGTGCATATTTCTTGGTTATGCATCTGAGTCTAAAGGATATCGCTTATGGTATTCTGATGCAAAGTCACGGAAATTAATTCTTAGCAGAGATGTGACTTTTAATGAGGATGCATTTTTATCTTCTGGAAAACAATCTATTGTGTCTTCTTCTACTAGTACAGGTAATCTGCAGGGTACTAGCGAGAAGGTGGAGTTGATAGTGAAACCTACAGTTCCTAATGTTGATGTTCTATCTTCCTCTACAAATCAATCTAGCATTGATGATCATTATGTTGATTGTGATGACAGTACAACTTCTCCTATTCATCAGCAAGAAGATGATTATTGTATTGCTCGAGACAGAACCAGAAGACTAATTAAAAGGCCAGCTAGATACACTGATGGTGATAATTTAATTGCTTATGCAATGTCAGTTGCACAAGAGGTAAATGATGATGTTGAACCTGCCAGCTATACAGAAGTTGTTTCTTGTGTTGATTCGTCATAGTGGCTAGTGGCTATGAATGAAGAGATTGAAAGTCTTCATAAGAATGGTACTTGGGCTTTGACAGAGCTTCCCGAAGGCAAACGAACATTACGATGTAAATGGATCTATAAGAAGAAAGACGGTATTCCCGGGGTTGAACATCCAAGATGCAAAGCATGACTAGTTGTTAAAGGTTTTAATCAAAAGGAAGGTATTGACTTTAATGAGATATTCTCACCTGTTGTTCGTCATACTTCTATACGTGTTTTGCTTGCTTTTGTTGCTTTATTTGATTTGGAGTTGGAGCAACTTGATGTAAAGACAGCTTTTCTACATGGAGAGCTGGAAGAAGAAATTTACATGGAACAACCTGAAGGATTTATTGTTCCTGATAAGGAGCATCTTGTCTGTCGATTGAAGAAATCATTATATGGCCTTAAGCAAGCTCCCAGACAATGGTACATGAGGTTTGATTCTTTTATGATTGGGCAAGGTTATTGCAGGAGTCAATTTGATGACTGTATTTATTTCCAGAAATTTCCAAATGAATCATTCATATACTTGTTACTGTATGTTGATGATATGCTAATTGCTTCACGTGACAAGTCTTTGATCCGGAAATTGAAAATTCAACTCAATAATGAGTTTGAGATGAAAGAATTAGGTGCAGCCAAGAAAATTCTTGGTATGGAGATTCACAGGGATCGTCAAGCTGGTAAATTGTTTTTATCCCAAGAGAAATATATTGAAAGAGTGCTTGAAAGGTTTAATATGAATAATTGTAAACCTGTTTCTACTCCACTTGCTGCACATTTCAAGTTATCTTTAGATCTTTGCCCACATACAGAGGAAGAGATGGAGCGTATGTCACATATTCCTTATGCTAGTGCAGTTGGTAGTCTTATGTATGCTATGGTGTGCACTAGACCTGATTTAGCATATGCTGTTAGCATGGTAAGTCGATATATGCATAATCCTGGAAAGGATCATTGGAGTGCTGTAAAATGGATTTTTCGGTATCTAAAAGGTACTTCTGGTATTGGCTTGGTATTTGACAGAAACAAGGCTACAACTGATGACGTTGTAGGTTATGTTGATTCGGATTATGGTGGTGATATTGACAGAAGGAGGTCTCTTTCTGGTTACATCTTTACTCTCTGTAATAGTGCTATTAGCTGGAAAGCTACTCTTCAGTCCATTGCTGCATTGTCTACGACTGAAGCAGAATATATTTCAGCAACGGAGGGTGTGAAGGAGGCTATTTGGCTCCGAGGTTTGGTAAATGAACTTGGTCTAATACAGGGTGTTCTTACAGTGTTTTGTGATAGTCAAAGTGCTATTCATTTGACCAGGAATAATCGTTATCATGACAAGACCAAACACATTGATATAAAACGTCACTTTATCCGAGATATTGTTGCTATTGGTGAAATTATGGTGGAAAAGATTCACACATCAGAGAATCCAGCAGATATACTTACCAAGCCACTTCCGAATACCAAGTTCCAACTTTGCTTGGACTTGGTTGGTCTCTACAGCACTTGAGTGCCCTTCGGGGCATTATTTGGCGATGAGCAACTTATCAAATTCGAGCCAAGGTGGAGATTGTTAGATGCCTCTCATTACTATGCCTTAAAAGAATTTTATGACAATTTTATGGCTCTCTTTAAGGGCATTTTATGTCACTTTTATGGCTTTGTTTCCAAGCATCCAATGCTTGGAATCCAAGATACCAAGACTTTGCTTGCCTATAAAAGGACACATATAGAGAGCTTCAAAATCATCTTCACAACACACAACATCTCTTTCATTTACACATATATTGTGAGTGCATTCTTGGTGAGAATTCTTGTTCCATTTGAGAGAGTATTTGTGAGAAATTGTCATTTGTCCTCATCATTATAAGAGGATTTCTTGTACTCTTCTTTTTACATAGTGGAATTTTGCTTTTGATCGCCCGTGGTTTTTTTCCTCTCATACTGAGGGGTTTTTCCACGTTAAATCTTGTGTGTTATTTTCTTTATCCTTTACTTGCTTCTCTTTTATTCTCAATTGATTCAATCATATGCTTCCGCATTGTACTTTATCCTTAACAGCTAGGTTTTATTAGGATCTCGGCCTGCTTTCCTACTATATTAAAAATTGATGCTTACCTTTGTTCCAACAGGATTACAACCCGCATTCACAATGTATTAAAAATTCATGCTTACCTACGTTCGAATAGGATACTAGTTTGCCCTCCTAGTGAATTAAAATTTGTGCTTACCTAGGTTCCAGCAAGATACCTACCTAGTACCTACCTTCCTACTGTATTAAAAATTGATGCATATATAGGTTCCTGCAGGATCCTGACTTTCCTTCCTATTGATTTAGAAAATCGATGCTTGCATTCTTAGTATTACCTCTACCAATGTTCTAGGGTAGTTTCAACTTCCTCGACAACGTATCCAAAGTTTGAAGGAGTAAGTTTTCTCAACCTTAACAAAATTAGTGTTTATTTCTTTTCTAATTACTTAATATAATATCTCTCAAACCTCAATTTAATTTTTATATGGTGAGCAGCAAGTAAGAGGGGCAGTTATGAACACACAATTTTATCTGGCCGAAAATGGCAAAAATTGATTTTTTAATAAAAATATATTTTTAAATTTTTTTCCAAAATAATACAATAAAATTATCAGGTTCTTTATTTCAAAAATAAGTTGGAAAGGCTAGTATTTATCCCTTTATTTTTTTGAATAAAAAGTTGAGTAGATAAACATTTGATATAGGCGTTTATGAGTTTATTACACCTTTTTTGATTAATAAATTAGTTTATTTCAAAAATTAATAAAATAATAAGTTTTTAAATGTTTTTCGGATTCAGTTTTTATTTATTAAAAATATATCTTAGAAAATAATAAGACAAAGCTGGTACTGATTTTAAATTAGAGATAAGAATGAGAATGAAAGTTGTTATGAGATTATTTGGGTTGAAGTAGGGATGGCAATGGATACCTAAACTTGTGGATATACGCAAAAAGTATTTTCTAAGGGTTAGGGTTTGTGTTTTTGGACTCGCGAATAATTGAGACCCGAGATTTTAAAGATCCGTTGTTGGATGGGTCTGGATCTGGGCAATTATATATATATACTGTTAATCCATAATGTTAAATTGTCAATTAATAAATATGATTGTTATGTTGTTAAACAATGGTCTTATATTGTTAAGTAGTTTGTGATATTATGTTCTTAATTGATATGTATAATCCAATATTTTGTTGATTGAACAATTCTTATTAAATCAACTTTACTTCATAATATTGAAATAGTGAATTTAAAATGTGTGCAAAACTTTAAATATGTTTTATAATTTTTTCTCTTGTTGATTACCTAACTAACATATAAGATTATAAGAAACAAACACTCAATTACATAAATTACTCACAATTATTTTTAATGTTTTCTGACTTTGTAGATATCTGCATCCATTGGATACCGAAAGACCTGTAAGTATCAGATTCAGCAGGTATCACAATGGGTCTTAAGCGAGTTTGTGTTCAAAAATTAAGTAATGGGGCGCGTCCAGATAATGCATTATTTGGACTCATCTAGATCTATTGTCATGATCCTTAAGTTGATGCTTATGTGTAAAAAAAATAAGTAAAAAAAAACACAACGTTATGTAGTTTTAAGATGCAAGTTTTATTTTCAGCTTGGGCGAGAATATATTGCTTTAAGATAAGGTTCAAGTTACGTGAATGGTGGTCCATGAGGCACACTGGTTTTATTATTGGAATGCACAGACATGAATTCCAAAGTCTTTAATTCCTTCCTTTATTTATTCCATTAACGAATTACGTCTTGAGTCAACGGGTATGTAATTCATCTCTTGCTTCATTTCTAACACTTTGTTTTTATATAATATATGTTTTATGAAACAATAATTATTTCTATTGCAATTAATAAATAATAACTATTTTAATAATAATTATAGAGGCAAACTTTATTAATAACACCAATATTACTATAAATCAAATAATAAATGTTTTTACTAGTGAGAGTAGCAATGCAAATATACTCTTTCATATACTATAATTTATTATCATCGCAAACCTCGAACCTTACATAAAATGGTTTTTTCACACATTTCTTTGCTCAAGTTAGTTTACTAATTGCAATTTGGATTAACAAAGCATAGTAAGAATTAACGAGGTATAAAAATAAAAATTATATTTACCACAATTTTAAGGTATAATGTTGTTGAGATGTATGTGCCTCTCGTTTACTACTTGAAGAGCAAGTGAGTAAAGCTTGGCCTCCAATATATTCAAGCTTGGCCTCCAATATACTCAAATTTGGCCTCCAAGTTTCTAAGGTTCTTCATCTACTATAAATGGGTAAGAGTTGTGGCATGTTTATTTATCACAAAATCTTCACAGCAACATCAGCAAAACACAAGAGTCTTGAGTGTATTTTGGTGAGAATTTTTGTTCCATTTGATAGAGTATTTGTGAGAGAAAATATTATTCTTTGTCATCATCATTATAAGAGGATTTGTTGTACTTTTTACATAGTGGAACTTTGCTCGTGATCGCCCGTAGTTTTTTACCTCTAACACTGAGGGGTTATTTCCATGTTAAATCTTGTATGTTATTGTCTTGCTCTCTTACTCACTTCGTTTTTGTTCCCAATTGATCTGATCTTGTGCCTCCGCTTAACGCTCTATCCCTAACAAGTGGCATCAGAGCTCTTACTCAATTGAGAATTTGAAAATGTCTAAATTTGACATTGAGAAGTTTGATGGCAAGATTAGCTTTTCTATTTGGCGAATCCAAATGTGAGGTGTTCTTATCCTGAGTGGAGTAAAGAAAGCTCTAGATGGGAAGTCAAAGAAACCAACTTCTATGACCGATGATCAATGAGACGATTTGGATGAAAATGTGCTTTCAACAATCCAACTTTGCTTGTCCAATGAGGTTCTTCGTACAGTTACCAATGAAGAAACTACTGTAGCTTTATGGCTGAAGTTAGAAACTTTATACATGACTAAGAGCCTCGCAAACAAGATTCGTCTCAAGAACGATTATATATCATTCAAATGGTTGAAGGTATTTATATTCAAACTCATCTTGATGTATTTAATTCTATTATTATGGGTCTGCAAAATATTGATATTAATATTGAAGATGAGGACAAAGTTATTTTGTTGGTTGTCTCCTTATCTTCTACGTATAAACACTTCAAAGAAATCATGTTGTATGGAAACAACGATACCTTATCCTTTGAAGATGTTAAATCTAATTTATTGTCCAAAGGAAAATTTGATCTTGAAGTTAATTCTATGGATAAGGTTGAGGGCTTAAGTGTTCGAGGTAGAACTCAAGAAAATGGAGTACCAATTACAAAAAGTTCAGATCCAAATCCAGGGGACGCAAATCCAACAATACATGTCGTTATTGCAAGAAACTGGGGCATGATATTCCTGATTGTTTTATCTTGAAGAAAAACCAAGAAAACAAGAAAAATGAAATTTTCAACAATCCCTTAAAGATGATAACGGTGTCGCCAAATTATGGCCCATGCATCTGGGCCATATGAGCGAAAAAGGCATGCGTCTTTTGAGAAAGCAAGGTCATCTTGGTAAACGTGGCATCAATAAGTTGGAGCTTTGCAAACATTATGTTTTTGGGATACATAAAAAGGTTAGTTTCTCCACTAGAACTCACCATACCGAAAGAATTCTTGATTATCTTCATTCTGGCCTTTGGGGGCCTTCTAAAGTTCCTTCCCATGGAGGATGCCACTATATGATGACCATCATAGATGATTTTACTCGTAAGGTTTCGTTTATTTTCTGCAGCATAAAAATGACATCTTCTCCACTTTCAAGAAGTGGAAAACTCTTGTTGAAACCTAGACAAGGAAGAAAGTGAACAAGCTCATAACAGACAATGGATTAGAGTTTTGCAATGATGAATGTAATGAGTTCTGCATAAATAATGGTATTGCTAGACACAAAACCATTCCAAGGTATCCCAGCAAAATGGTGTTGCAGAAAGGATGAACATGACTTTACTTGAGAGAACTCGTTGTATGCTCTCAATTGATAGGTTATGGCATCGGCATGAATTTTACGCCGAAGTAACATCTATTCCTTGTTACTTGGTCAACCATTCTTCACATTCATCACTTGACTTCAAAATCCCGTAAGAAATTTGGTCAGGTAATCCTGTTGATTAATCTAATTTAAGAATTTTTTAATTTCTTTTTGATACACATGTTAATGATGGTAAATTAGCTCCAAGATTTGTTGAGTGTATATTTCTAGAATTCACCTTGGGTTGCTACAAAGTGATTGGATAGAAAGATCCAAGTAAAGGATTTGATTGATAACCGTACCACGTAAGTGGCAAATAGTCCAAGGATGCCATTATAACTGATCTACGAAGTTTTGATGAAGACAAGATCTTACATGGAAGCATAAAGACTTTGACATCTCAACAAACAACATACCAAAAACTCAAGGTCATTGTCATAGAATCTAGGATTGTCTTTTAACATTCTAGAGTCCTAAGATGATTGCCTAGTATTGAGTCTTAGGGTACGCAAACCCAATATGGAAGTGTCTCACAAAGAGTCTAAAATAAAAATCACATAAAATGAGGCATAACATCAACAAATAAATATATGATAATTAACACTCATGCATTTGCATTTAGCATACATGATTTTATGGATAAAGGTTAATCATTTCTAAAATCATGATTGCATGACCCTTCATCATATAGGGCGTTTACCATTTAAAGATTGAAAAACCATTTTTAATGAATTTAATTGATTAAGTCCTGGTGAAATCCTTAATCAATTAAGGAAAATCATAACCGATTAAATTGAATTATAGTAGCAAACCTCCCAGGATTTCTGTGTGTTAATTGATTAAGTAATCTTTTAATCGATTAAGCCATAACTGAAAGTATATTTTCAAAAACCCGTTAATCGATTAACATGACAATTTAATCAATTAATATTTGTTATATCAGTTATGAGCTAATTCTGTTATTTTGAAACAGAATCCATTCCATTTTTAAAAAGTTTTCTCTTCACCTTTAGTAAGCAAGAATGAAAAATAACTGAGAGAAAGAATCAAAGATTCACTGTGCTAAAAAGTTTCAAAGCTATCTTGATGTATCTTGGAGTTTTCTTGCATGAGCTTCAAGAGTGAAAAAAAGATAATAGAGAGAAAAAAGAGAAAAATCTTTTCATTGAGGACAACAATTTTTCATTCAATTGAAAACACTCATTGCATGATTTCATAATTAAGTCTTAGGGTTGTGTTTGTGAGATCTTTCTGACAAGGCTGATTAGAGCCGATTATAGAGTTCTAATTCGCACATTCTAGTGTGCAAAGTAACTCGGCGAAAGTTCTGAAATTGAGGAAAATTCTCGTGATGTGTGGTATCATCACAGGATTAGAATTAGGAGTCTTTATTAGATAGAAAGTCTTGAATCGAGCAAGAGTTTCGGCTGGGGCCAAATTGCACGAAAGGTGTGGTATCCAAGTAGGCGTAGATAAGAGGTCAACCCGGGATTTGTGGATCATCAGTTTCAAGAAGGAATTTTATATCTCGTTGTATTGGAATTGTGGTTGTAAATTACATTTATGATTAGTGAAGAGAATCTCCTAGATCAACCGGGAGGACTGGATGTAGTTTGCAGTGGACCGTAAACGATCCAGGATAAAAACCCTCAAGCAGATTTTCTCTGTCCCTATCTCTTTATAATTCAGTCTTTATTGCTTCCTATTTTGATTATATTATTGTGATTAATTACTTGTTGTGTTAATCTGTTGTTAGTCAAGAATCAATCTTAGGATAGTGAAGATCAAGAATTATCACTATTTTTATGAAGCGAGAAAAATAATTTTCAAAGTAAATCAATCAGGAAAATTGATTAATTTTCTGATAATAATCGATTAAGTGAATTGTCTTTAATTGGTTAACCATGTTGATAATCGATTAACTGCAGCAGCTTTGAAATCTGGGCAAACATCGGAAAAGCGGGACTGGTGATCTGCGACACCTATTCACCCCCTTCTAGGTGTAATCATACATTATTGGTACCCAACAACTGGTATCAGAGCAAGTACGAAGGTGCTAGCTTGGCCGCTTAATTCGTTGATCCAAGGGATTAATCACTATGGTTTCCACTAACCCTTTTAGCGGTGATGGCGCATCCATTAACAGCCCTCCGATTTTCAATGGCGAAGGGGACGCCTACTGAAGGTGCACATGCGAATCTTTATAGAGGTTATAGACACATAAATTTAAGACTCTGTTCTCAACGGGCCTTCCACTCCACTTCACTTAGTGGATGGTGAACCCAAAGAAAAACCAAAGGGACTATGGACTGACAAAGAAAGTCATAAAGTCCAGCACAATCTCAAGGCTAAGAAAATTATAACCTCTGCCTTATCATATGATGAATTATTTCAGGTGTCACAGTGCCAAAATGCAAAAGAAATATGGGATACTTTGCAAGTAACTCACGAAGGCACAAGTGAGGTTAAGCGCGTAAGATTGAATGCGTTAACCCATGAATATGAGTTGTATCGTATGTTTCCAACTTAGCCAATTAATGAAATGCAAAAACGATTCACCCATATTGTTAACCATTTAATTGCATTAGATAAGAATTTTGCTATTGGTGAACTTACTAACAAAGTGTTGTGTTGTCTTCATAGGAAATGGTAGCCCAAGGTAACCGCAATTATGGAGTCGAAAGACTTGGAAACAATGCCGCTAGCAACTCTGTTTGGAAAACTCCAGGAACACGAAATGGAGTTAGGATGCTTAACAATGCATGAAGGTTCAGATCGAAAGAAAAAAGGGATCTCTCTGAAAGCTACATATTCACAATCACAAGAAGAGAGAGATGATGATGATTCGGGGTCTAAATTTGATGATGAAACCTTAAACTTCATGGATGGAAATTTTGGGAAATTTGGGTTTAAGCGCTTTCAAACGAAAGAGGCAGCTAATTCAACCAGACGAGGCAAAGCTCCCAAAGATCGCCTCATTTGCCATGAGTGTGGCAAGTCAGGCCTTATGAAATACAAATGCCGACCCACCTCAAGAAGGTTGAACATGATAAAAGCAACTCTCGGTACTTCAAATCCAAGAAGGCCTACATAGTGTGGGATGTCCCGATGGACGAGACAACAAGTAGCACATCCGATGAAGAGGAGACAACCAAGTTGTGCTTAATGACGAACACTATAGAAATTGGCAGCACAAGCAACCTGGATAACATCAGTGAGGTATATCTTTCTGATTCGTCCTCGTATTATGATGAGTCTCCTACTTATGATGAACTATATATAGTATTTTTTGAGTTGCATGAGGAACTTAAGAAATTGGCGAAAGTAAATGTAGATAGAAAACGAGTCATCATGTTGCATGAAATTAAGATAACTAAAATGCAAGAGAAGTTAAATGAATTAAAAGTGGAAAATGAGACTCATGATCTAATTTACTCTTCCGCCTCATGTAGTTGCGCCACTAAATTAATTGAACCCCCTATGACCAATGCGATATATTAAATGCTGAAATTTCTGATTTAAAAGATAAATTGGCAAAGTTCACATATAGCATAAATAACCTGAACAACCTACTATAAATGTAGGTAATCATAGAGGTCTTGGCTATAAATCACAGAAAAACAGTAGACCATATAGGAGGCAAGTAAACTACATGCATAATAGGACTAATCATAAATTGTCTACTTGTTTCTATTGTGATAAACATGGTCATATATCTATATCATGCTACATTAAGCAATATGGTGTATCTAGTGGTAATTATGTATGGATTCAAAAAGGGTAAGAGTCTTTGATTACTAACAAGCAAGGACCCAAGATAACTTGGGTACCTAAACAAGGCAAGTAAACTTGTTTTGCAGGTATGCCTATGGACTCAGGGACAACACTGGTACTTGGACAGTGGATGTTTGAGGCATATGACACGTGATAGATCAAAGTTCCTGGATCTCTCACTAGATGGTAAAGATTATGTCACGTATGGAGATAACATTAGAGGGAAGATACTAGGCGTTGGAAGAATTAGAAATGCTTCACAAGTCGTGATAGAAAACGTGTTATATGTCAAAGGACTAGAGCACAACCTACTAAGAATTACCCAGTTGTGTGACAAAGCTAACAAGGTATCTTTTGACTCAAATTGTTGCATCATTCGTGATGGGGTAAATAATAATGTTAACTTTATAGGGCAGTGAATAAATAACATTTATATGATCGATTTGGATTATGTCACGACTCTGTTTTCTAAATGTTTTACCGCTAAAGAGAGTGACATTTGGTTGTGGCATAGACGAGTAGCACACGTTCATTTGAATCATCTAGCTAAGTTATCATCACATGATTTAGTAGTAGGATTACCAAATATGGAAATCAAAAGACTCTTGTGACACTTGTCAAAAGTGTAAACAAGTGAAGAGTTCATTTTCAACTAAGAACGTGATATCTACAACAAAGCCTTTGGAATTACTCCATATGGAATTGATTGGACCATCACAAATTATGAGCTTTGGTGGTAGCTACTATGCTCTAGTAATTGTTGATGACTACTCTAGATTTGCATGGACTTTGTTTCTCGCACTAAAAAGTGATGCTTTCAAATCTTTTAAAAATCTGGCCAAACAACTTCAAAACCAATTTGATCATAAGATAGTTATATTCGCAGTGATCATAGTGGAGAATTTGAAAACCACCTATTTGATAAGTTTTCTGAAAAGCATGGGATCCTACATCAGTATTCGGTTCCTCAAACCCCTCAACAAAATGGAGTTGTTGAGAAGAAAAATCGAGTACTAGAGGAGCTAGCTAGGACAATGTTAAATGAAAGCAAGGTCCTTAAACATTTTTGGGCAGATGCGGTGCATACTGCTTGCTATGTAATTAACTGAGTATTACTTAGGCCTACATTCTTAAAAACGCCATATGAATTGCTTAAAGGCCGAAAACTAAATATTTCACACTTGTATGCTTTTGGATGTAAATGCTTTATATTGAATAAAGGTAAAGCAATTGAGGTAACAAAATATTGTGGCATAGTTGGTTCTTTATTGTATCTAACTGTTAGCTGCCCCGATATAATGTTTAGCGTGTGTATGTGTGCAAGATATCAAGCCTCACCTAAGGAATCACATTTTAGTGTTGTAAAATGTGTTATGAAATATCTTAAAGGAACAATATCTATGGGTTTATGGTATCCTAGGGATGCTTCTTTATCCCTAATAGGATTATCCGATTCTGACTTTGCAGGATGCAAGTTGGACCAAAAGAGTATTAGTGGGACTTGCCACCATTTGGGTAACTCCCTAGTGTCATGGCATAGTAAGAAGCAAGTTTGTGTTGCTTTGTCTACCGCCGAAGCGAAATATATTTTTGTAGGCATGTTGCGCTCAGATTCTATGGATGAAGGAGCAACTATCAGACTTTGGCTTAAAAATAGTCAAAATTCCTATTAAATGCGATAATACTAGTGTCATAAATCTATCGAAAAACTCAATTCTACATTCTAGAACTAAGCATATAGAGACTCGATATCATTTTTTAAGAGATCATGTACAAAAAGGTGACTGCATGCTGAAATTTGTTGAAACCTCGAAGCAATTAGCGGATATTTTCACCATGCCCCTTCCATGGGATACATTCTTTGTCTTACGCAGAGAAGTTGACTTACTTGATAAAAAAAGTATCTAAACTAACTTGCCTATAATTATTATGTTTCTTTGCTTGATCTATGTTATATGTTATTGGATGACAAATGATATGAATGCATGTGTCCTTGTTTAGATTATCTTCATGAATGCTTTAGTCTCTCTTAGTGTGTCAAAATCCTTTAGGTTTGTGTCTTAGTAATAGAACTCTATTCATACTCAATATATACATAAACTGCACTGAAATCTGTGATAAATGTTGTCAATAATCGATTGTTTTATGCCTTAATCGATTAATTTGAGTTACAGAAGTCAAAAGAAATTTTCATCTCGCAAAGTTATTGATTAACATCAATTTTAATCGATTACATGGGCTCAATTTTTTGAAAATCTGAAAATTATTTTTTGATTAATCGATTAACGCCTTAACTTAATCGATTACATGGGCTCCAAAAATTTCAATTTTGAAAATCATTATATTGGTTAATCAATTATGCTACTGCAGATAATCGATTAACAACAGTGTTGTATCCGATTAAATTGAAGTTTATGGGTCATTTCTAAGTTAGAACCCTCATCATCTTTGTTTCCCCCATTCTTGATCTTTTCCCAAAATTGAGTGTTCTCAAGAGGTCATTAGCAAATTCGGTTCCTACCTTATAAGTTTCATCTATGTAAAATCTCTACCCAATTCATATTTCACCATTTTCCCCACTTTAGAAACCCTAAACCTCAAATTTGAAAAATTGATTATCCAATCAATTAAATCACTATTATACCTGCAAGATGAGTGAACTACGGAGCATGAGAGTGAAGCACACTGCAAAACATGCTAGACCCGAAGAAAAAGGCACTTCCTCGACTCAAGGAGGACGAAAGAGTCGCGGAGACTCTAACTAGTCTCCCATTCTTCAAGAGGCTAGATTATCTAAATTTCAAGGCCGTAAGCAAATCTACATTCGGTATGCGGATGTAGAATGGCTTGATGTTCCAGGCTTTCAATTCCCACATGTGTTGGAGACCCAGGGAGTTAATGGAATTGAAAGGTAAAATGTATATTTCACTCATTAGAGAATTCTATAGTAATTTTAGATATAAGGATGAGGTTTATTCAACTATGGTTATGGGGAAATGATTATTATGGATGAAGAGCTATTTTTGGAAGTTGGAGGTCTTGAATATGATGGACCTATGCTAGGTGATTGCAACAATGACTCATGGGACTCATTCGATGCTATTGAAATGTACAAATCCTTATTGGAAGGACCTCACCTATTTGTGAAAGGGGAATTGACCAAAGTTGGGTCATTGTCTGTGGAAAACTGGCTCTTATACTATTTGATTGCATACATATTGGTTCAGAGAAATACTAACCAAGCTCAACCCACCATCAACGATCTGAAACTGATGTTCGCCATTGGGGAAGGCATTTCGGTTAATCGGCCTTCAGAGATTATCAAAGTTATGAATGGCATGGCTGATTGCTCGCCTATGGGATATTCATCTCTCGTATCATTGATTACTATGAGATTGACACCACTCATGTGGACATTATCATGACTAACTCCCGAGAGCATCTGGTTGGTGACAACCTGATTCACAAAATGGGCATCTATAAATTTGGAAATGAATGGAAATATCAAGAAGACCATAGTGCCACTGTGAATGAGGATATACCACCTGAAGATAAGGCTGCAAATCCCAGTGAGTCCATTCCTGAGCAACCACCAGCCGAGGCATTTGCTGAGCCTCGAGAATTATCGTTTGGGATTCCTCACATGGATGCAATGGAACAGTGCCTCAGTAAGCGTATAGATGGACATTTTCAGAGTATGAGGGATTCCATGGCCGCTGGATTTCAGCAGCAGCAGAGTTTTTCTGAGGATCTAGAACGTATTATTTTCATAGTTCTCACTACCCATGGCTCATCTTCATCACCACCTACACATGATTAGCCTAGATAGGAATGTCTTGTTTGTGTCTAGGGTGTGTGGTTATTATGTTTTGGTGGTTGTAGTTTGGTGTTGCATATGTTATTGTTGTATTTTATGTACTTTCTATTTTGAAAATTTTGTACTCGCTTATTGCACTTACTTTTATATGTCGTAAAACTTTGATGGTAATTTGGATTATGCTTGCAAAATATTGTGTTAACCTTTGATGTTATCTATTGTGCATATCATATGTTTGAATGATTGATATATTCTGAATATTGCTACATCATTATCTTTGATCATTCTATGGATTTCATGTAGAAGTTTCATAACTAGATAAATCTCGCAATCAATTCTACCATAATCTGTTTTTATTACTAAATAATCGATTAACTTCATATTATAATCGATTAAACCTAAACTTTGTGCACATGTTCAAGTTTTTTTTGTCTGCTTAATCGATTATCCTTGATTAATTAATCGATTAAAATCAGTAAACTAATTATCTTTCCTTAATTTTGGCTCTTTTAGTATCATAATATGCCATAGTCTTTTTGATCATGCCAAAAGGGGGAGAAAAGTGTTGTTTGAGTTATTTTTCAGGTTGAAATGAGTTTCAGCAAAGTAATCATGTTGCTACCCTAGCATTACCTCTTACATGGTTTGAGAGGGAGAATAAAGTGAGGGGGAGCAGCACATTCTGATTCAACACTATGCACACTTTTTCAGTCCAGTTTCAAGCCATCAAACAAGAAATTATTTCAGTTTTTGTCATCATCAAAAAGGGGGATATTGAAATGGCAAATAGTCAAAGGATGCCATTATGACCGATCTACGAAGTTTTGATGAAGACAAGATCTTACATGGAAGCTTGAAAACTTGGACATCTCAACAAACAACATGCCAAAAACTCAAGGTCGTTGTCATAGAATCTAGAATTGTCTTTTTACATTCTAGAGTGCTAAGATGATTACCTAGTATTGAGTCTTAGGGTAGGTAAACCCAAGATGGAAGTGTCTCACAAAGAATCTAAAATAAAAATCACATAAAATGAGGCAGAACATCAACACATAAATATATGATAATTAACACTCATGCATTTGCATTTAGTATACATGATCTTATGCATAAAGGTTAATCATTTCTAAAATAATGATTGCATGACCATTCATCATATAGGGTGTTTACCATTTAAAGATTGAAAAACCATTTTTAATGAATTTAATCGATTAACCCATTTTGTAATCGATTAAGTCCTGGTGAAATCCTTAATCGATTAAGGAAAGTCATAATCGATTAAATGGAGTTATAGTAGCTAACCTCCCAGGATTTCTGTGTATTAATCGATTAAGTAATATTTTAATCGATTAAGCCATAACTGAAAGTCTATTTTCAAAAACCATTTAATCGATTAACATGATAATTTTATCTATTAGTATCTGTTATATCAGTTATGAGCTAATTCTGTTATTTTGAAATAAAATCCATTCCATTTTTAAAACAGTTTTCTCTTCACCTTCAGTAAGCAAGAACGAAAAAGATCTGAGAGAAAGAATCAAAGATTCACTGTGCTAAAAAGTTTTGAAGCTATCTTGATGTATCTTTTAGTTTTCTTGCATGAGCTTCAAGAGTGAAAAAAAGATAATAGAGAGAAAAAAGAGAAAAATCTTTTCATTGAGGACAACAATTTTTCATTCAATTGAAAACACTCATTGCATGATTTCATAATTAAGTCTTAGGGTTGTGTTTGTGAGATCTTTCTGACAAGGCTGATTAGAGCCGATTATAGAGTTCTAATTCGCACATTCTAGTGTGCAAAGTAACTCGGCGAAAGTTCTGAAATTAAAGAAAATTCTCGTGATGTGTGGTATCATCACAGGTTGAGAATTAGAAGTCTTCATTAAATAGAAAGTCTTGATTCGAGCAAAAGTTTTGGCTGGAGCCAAATTGCGCGAAAGGTGTGGTATCCAAGTAGGTGTAGATAAGGGGTCTAACTGGGATTTGTGGATCATCAGTTTCAAGAAGGAAATTTCTATCTCGTTGTATTGGAAGTGTGGTTGTAAATTACATTTCTGATTAGTGAAAAAAATCTCACAGATATACCAGGAGTGTAAAGGCGGTAACCCTTATCCTGAGAACTCTCAATTGAGTACACCCTCACAACTTAAAGTTCATGAAAATGAGCTAAACAAGAATTTGCAAGTGTAAAGGTGGTAACCCTTATCCTGAGAACTCTTCCTAAATTAGATTTCAATCCATTTTTACTATTTTCATAATTATTCTTGACAATTGTTCAATTTTTCTAAATTCACTATGAATTCATATTTGAGTTAAGGATAAATTAATTGTTATAATTAAACGAATTTTCTAATCCTCGTAGGATCGATATTTTATTACTTGACGACATAATCGTTGCGATTTGACTTATCAAGTTTTTAGCGCTGCTACCGGGGATTGTCTCAAAATTTCTTTAATTCTCAATTACTTCATTACTTTACTCTAGTGTATTATGCATTTTCCTTTCTTTTTGGTACCTCTGCATGTTGCCCATTTGGTTTATGAAAAGTTCAAATTACTACTCAAAACTAGAAAGGACTTTTCGCAGAAGAAGACAACAAATAGAAAGAGCAAGAGAAAGATGTGTGTGTGTACAAACAATGGTTGAACGAGATGAAAAACCACTCCGCGACCATGCAGCCCCAAATGCTCGTAGTTCACGTCCTGGAATAATCCGCCCAGCTATTAAGGAGGAGAACCTTTCTTTTCCATCTACTTTGATCCAAATGGTGATGCCAAACCTGAAATTGCAAAGTGTCAAGGATTGCACTAGCAATGTTTTGCCAATGTTTTGATGAAGACAAGGAGTTAGTAAAAGCTTGAAGATGATCATATCTAGACTAGGTTATATCAATATAGTTATATTTCTAAGTAGTTTGGGATGTGTGCCTTAGTTATTGAGTATAGGTTAGGTAAACCTAGATGCAAGTCTCACAAGCCATTAATATTGACATATCATATTCATGAGGCATATCATCTAGTTTATTATATGTTCATGCATTAATCATACATGTTATATGTGCCTATTAGGCACAACATAATTGTTAAAACATGTATAGGAGTCAAGCATAACATATAAGTAGTTTACCATTTAATCACGTATTGAAATATGTTGGTTAATCAATTAACATGGAGTCTTAATCGATTAACATGTTTGTTTTCTGTTTTAACTGCGTAACTAAAAAACGGTTTGTAGAGACAAGTTTGTTTTGTACAATTTCTGTTAACTTGCAGAAACATGTAGCATTGCGTATCATTTTGTTGAATTCGTGATTTACTGTATTGTATAGGAAGAAGAGAGATGCATGTGTGAGAAAGAGAGATTAACATGCTTAGTTCATATTGTTCATGATGTATTTATTGCATGTAGTTTTCTTGTGCTTAATCTAATTCATTCTTTCTTGCATGTTCATGCATTCTGATTAGAAATTTTAAGAGAAATATTATGTGTTATATGTTTTGTATTAACTCTCATACATTCATGATGGCTTGTGTTACTTGAGTGTGGGTTAATCTTTGAGTTTTCATTGTTGTAATTTGAGCATATTAGTGCTTATTAAAACTTTGTTTTTGTATATTGTTTTGTACTTTGGGTTTTGTTTCTTGGTGTCTTACCACCATTGAGATTGAGTGAATCTTCACCAAGGCTTGGAGGTCTTGAATTTAGAGCGAGAATCTTGGCTAGGGCTGGATCGTGAGAAAGGTTTTCTTGGGCGATAGGGATAGTCAAACCAAGGTTAGAGGTTCTTGAAATTCAAGAAAGAAGCGTCTAGAATCTTGTCATTGAATTAGTGTATGTGACAATACAAAGTTTTCAATATAGTGAAGAGAAATCTCCCAAGATCAGAAGGGGAGGCCTGTATGTAATTTGCAAATTGACTCGCAAACGAACCAGGATAAAAATCCTATTGTGCAAGTTGTTCTCTCTCAATCTCTTTTATAATTCAAGTTTTTTTAATTCGTGTTTGAAGTTGATATTTTGCATACTGATACTTTGCCATATCCTTATCAATTGTGCATAAAAATATATGTTGTATATCTTCTTGATTGTATGTAAATAACTGTGCAAGAAGCCAATCTGGTAATTCTGTTTTTGTTACGTGTTAATCGATTAAGCCCACTGGTTAACCGATTACCTGGGCTGTTTTCTAGAATTGGGTTTTGGTGCGAAAAGCGGGAATTGATAACCGCTACACCTATTCAACCCCCCTTCTAGGTGTGTCTAGACCACTGATACATAACAAAACCAATATGGAGGAAGAGCTCATGAAGATCTGAATGCCCATATTGATCAGTTCTTGGAATTTTGTGAGATAGTGAGGATTCATAGGGCTTCTGAAGATGTCATTTGTCTCCACAAGTTGCCATATTCCCTTAGAGATAGAGCTAAGACATGGCTAAGGATTCAAAATTCTGAAATTGAAGCAACATGGTGAACTTTGGAGGAGGCTTTTCTTAATAAATACTTTTCTCCTTCCAAAACTGTGCACTATAGGCACCTGATCTAGAATTTCAGTCAAAGGGATGGGGAGTCAATTGCTGAAGCTTGGGAAGGATTAAATGAGTTGACTGAAGCTTTCCCTCATCATAGTATTCCACCTTGGATGTTGGTCCAGAACTTCTAGAGTGGGCTAGACTTTCCATCACAACAATGTTTTGACTCTTCGGTGGGTGGTGCCTTGATGTGCAAAGAAATTGATGTTTCTTCAAAGATCATAGCGAATGTAGTTTCCATTCATCACCAATGGGCGAATGAGAGGAGACATCATCCAAGAAGAGACTCTAGTGCATAATATTCAGGCAATCAGATGGAAAACGTAATTTCCTCACTCGAGAACCTTTCTCAAAGGTTTGGAAAGCTAGAAAAATATCATGTTAATGTTATTGGGTCTACTGCAACATATGAGGGATGTGGACCAAAAGGTCATGAGTGTTCCGAATGCAAACATTTCACTGAACCTTAACATTGAGCATTGGTCAATAAACAAACTAAATCGTGCAACTACTATGAGTACAAGGAGAGTAGCGGGCAACAATTCAACCCATCATACAAGCAGAACAATCTCAACCTTTCTTGGAGGAGCAACAACACTCTAAATCATCAATACCAGGAATGGCCAGTTAATAGGAAACCTCCAACAAGGTTTCAACAGGTACAATCTTCTCCTATTAACCCTACTCTTAAAACATTAATGGAAAGTCAGGTAAAATTGCTTGCTAACCAAAATAAATTTCATGTAGACCAAGTCATCATTAATAAAAAAAAACTCAAACATGCTTAATGACATGAATTATAAAATATAAAACCTGACCATCAATGGTAAAATGCAGGAAACACAAATTTCCCAACAAGTTAGTAATCCTAATAGGCAAATAGAGAAGTTTCCAGGACAACCAGAAAAAATTCTAAATAATGAACATTGTAAAGTTTTCATATTATGGAGTGGAAAGGAACTAAGTAATATTCCTCAAATTAGGAAAAATGTACAAGTGGAAGAGGAACATACTAAGACGCAACCCCCTGAAGGGGAGCAAAATTTTGAACAGGTGTCTAAGTATGTAGCTCCACCACCATATGTACCACCAGTTCCTTTTTCCCCAAAGATTAGCAAAAGCAAAATTAGAAAAGAAATTTGGAAATTTTTTGGATATTCTTAAGACATTATATATCAGCTTACCCTTCACTGAGGCACTACCGGAGAAGCCTGCATACCCAAAATTTCTTAAGGATATTTTATCTAAAAAAGAAGACTAGAGGATTATGAAACAACTGCTTTAACTAAGGAGTGAAGTGCTTTAATTAAAATTCAATTACCTCCTAAATTTAAAGATCCTGGTAGTTTTTCTATCCCATGTTTAATTAGAAATATTAGTTTTGATCATGCCTAATGTGACTTGGGGGCAAGTGTGAGTCGCATGCCTTTATCCGTGTGCACAAAATTGGAAGTGGATGAACTAAAACCACTACTATATCAATTGAATTAGCGAATAGGTCAGTTAAATTCCATATAGGCATCTTGGAGGATATTCCTATCAAAGTTCGGAAATTTTTCATTCTAGTAGATTTTGTAATACTAGAGATGGAAGAGGATTCACAAATCCCAATCATACTAGGTAGACCCTTTTTGGCTACTACTGGTGCTATAATTGAAGTAAAAGAATGGAAAACTTTCCCTAACCATAGGAAATGAAAAAGTTGATTTTGATATTGCTAAATCTATTAAACAACATTCTCTTGAGGATTCATGTTTCAGGGTTGATATGCTGAACCAAGTTGTGAAAGAGGAAGCAGCTAGAGTGCAATCTAAGGATCCCTTTGAGAGATTCATGGTAGATGGTCACACTTAAGACGTTGAGGAGGAAGTGGATGAGATTATTGAATTTCTGAATGCAAGCCCACCACTTCCTCACAACCTGCAAGATGAGACCTTGAAGGTAATGCCGAAATCTGAAGAATGGGAAGAGGGGAAAGCACCTAAAATTTAATTAAAAACACTCCCCTCCACCCTCATGTATGAATTTATTGGACCTAATTCATCTTACCCAATTGTTGTTAATGCTAAATTAAATAAATTGGAAACTGAAAAATTGCTAAGGATCCTGAGAATGCATTGGAAGGTAATAGGATAAACATTGGATGATATAAAGGGCATAAAGCCTTCTTTTTTCATGATAGAATTTTCATGGAACCTAACCATAAAACTTCAATTGAAAACCAGAGGAGACTAAATCCTAATATGAAAGAAGTGGTTGGGAAAGAAGTGCTGAAACTTTCAGATGTTGGGGTAATATATCCTATATCTGATAGTGAATGGGTGAGCCTAGTTCATGTGGTTCCTAAAAACGAAGGATTGACTGTTGTGAAAAATGAGAAAAATGAATTAATACCAACTAGAATAGTCACGGGTTGGAGAATATGCATTGATTATAGAAAATTAAACCAACCACTAGGAAAGATCACTTTCCTCTCCCATTCATTGATCAAATGCTTGAAAGGCTTACTACATATGATTATATATGCTATTTAGATAGGTACTCGGGATTTCATCAAATCCCCATTCACCCTGAAGACCAACAGAAAACTACTTTCACCTATGCTTATGACACCTTTGCTTATAGGAGAATCCCTTTTGGGCTATGATATGCCCCAGCCAGTTTTCAAAGATGCATGACTGCAATATTTTATGATTTTATAGAAAACATAATGGAAGTTTTTATGGATTATTTTTATGTTTATGGACTTCCATTTGATGATTATTTAACAAATTTGATAGAAATATTGCAAAGAAGTGAGGAAGTGAATCTTGTATTAAATTGGAAAAAATGTCACTTCATGGTGCGTGAGGGTATTGTGTTGTGGCATTTAATTTCAGGAAAAGAGATAGAGATGGACAGGATAAAAATTGTAGTTATAGAAAATATGCCACCACCAATTAGCATAAAAAGTGTTAGGAGTTTCTTAGGCCATGTAGGATTTTACCACAGATTCATAAAAGATATTTCAAAAATTGCGAAACCCCATTCTAACCTTTTAATGAAAGATACTGCATTTGATTTTAGTGTTGCTTGTCTAGAATAATTTTGCAGGTTGAAGGAGGCATTGGTCACTACACCAATATAGCAATCACCATACTGAAATCTTCCCTTTGAAGTGATGTGTGATACTAGTGACTATGTCGTAGGAGTAGTGTTGGACCGAAAGAAGGATAAGAAGATGCATGCCATCTACTATGCAAGCAAAACACTTGATGGAGCTCAATCTAGTTATGCCAGAACAGAGGATGAGCTACTAGTTGTTGTGTTTACCTTCGAAAAATTTAGATCCTACCTAGGAGGTTCTAAAGTTATAGTCCACACTAATCACTCAGTCTTGAGATACTTGATGAGTAAGAAAGAAGCCAAACCACGGCTCCTCCGGTGGATTCTCCTTTTGCAACAATTTGATCTAAAGATTGATGATAGAAATGGGACAGATAATCCAGTGGTAGATCAGTTATCTCGGCTTGATAATTAAGTGGAGAGGAGGAGGATATACATATTAGTGATTCCTTTCCTGATGAGAAACTCCTCCTCCTTGAACTGTAAAGGCACCTTGGTATGCTGACTTTGTCAACTATTTGGTCAGCAAGATTCTTCCACCTGAAATGACACCACAACAGAAAAAGAAATTCTTCTCAGACCTGAAGAAGTATATCTGAGATGGTACTTAACTCTATCGTATATGCGCTGATGGTATTTACAGAAGATGTGTTCCGGAAGAAGAAGTGACAAAGATCCTGAGTTGTTTACATTCTGCCTCTTATGGAGGACATGTCAGTACTTCAAAAGCAATAGCAAAGGTATTCCAATGTGGCTTCTTTTGGCCACACATATTCAGAGATGGAAGGAGTTTTGTTCTCACATATGATTCTTGCCAAAGGGTGGAGAACATATCAAAAAGCCATGAAATGCCAATGAACCACATCCTTGAGGTGGACATATTTGATGTATGGGGAGTTGACTATATCAGACATTTTCCTACTTCAAACAACAACAAATATATCTTGGTGGCAATCGATTATGTTTCTAAGTTGGTGGAGGCAATTTCATCTCCATACAATGATGCTAAAACGGTCATCAAATTGTTTACCAAGATCATATTTCTAATGTTTAGGATCCCAATGCTGGTTATTAATGATGGAGGCTCACACTTCATTGAAAGACATTTCTAAAACCTCTTGAAGAAGTATGTTGCTTCTCATCGAGTTGGTACCCCTTACCACCCTCAAACAAGTGGTCAAGTAGAAATATCAAATCATGAGATTAAGAGTATATTGGAGAAGAATATGTCAAGGAGTAGGAAAGATTCGTCCTTAAAGTTTGATGATGCTTTATGGGCATACCGTACTACATATAAAACACTTATTAGTATGTCACCATTCATGTTGATTTATGGTAAGCCCTGCCACCTTCCAGTGGAACTAGAGTATAAGGCGTATTGGGTAGTCAAATTGCTAAACTTTGACCTGAAAGTTGCTGGAGAAAAGAGGAAATTCCAACTGCAAGAGTTGGAAGAACTGCGGTTGGATGCTTATGAGAATGCTCGCACTGACAAAGAAAGGAAAAAAAGATGGCATGACAAACACATACTCCATAGAGAATTCTGAGTAAGGGAAATAATTCTCTTATTCAACTCCAGAATGAGCCTCTTTCCAAGGAAGCTAAAGTCTACATGGTCAGGTCTGTTCAGAGTCACCAAGGTATATCCTTATGGAACAGTTGAGATATGGAATGAGGAAAGGGGAAACTTCAAGGTAAATGCTCAATGTTTGAAGCATTATCTAGAAGATGAGTGATTGGAGAAACAAACAAACATAACCCTTTTTGACCCTACATGAGGTGCAAGGATCAATCGTCAAGCTAATGACGTTAAACGAGCGCTTCGTGGGAGGCAACCCACGTTGGAGATACATTTTTTTAATTCATCAATTTTAGTGTTTTAGTGTCAGATTTAGTATCTCAGTGAGTTTGGAGCCTTTATAAGAGGATGTATATAGTGTCAGCCACAAAATAAATCATAAACTCTAAAAAATTAAAATTCAAAAATTCAAAAAAATTACACGGAAAAGTTCTAACACAACAATGCCTAATAGTTGCCTCATTCAAATAGGATATTTGCATCTAGTCTATCTGGGAAGCCAACCACTTACAATTGGCACATGAGTTAAGGACATTTTCTACCTAACCCGTGAGTTTTCTTTTTTTTCTCTTATTGTTTAGATTTTTACATTGCGAACAATATCAAATTCTAAGCTTGAGGGGATTTTGAATTTAGATAGTTCATTTATGTCATCTATACCATATAGAATTTAAACATTTGAGGTTGAATATTCATATTATCATGCATTATCATATGTTTCATATATCATTTATCCCCTGCTTTGTTCTATGTGTTGTCTATCTGCTTTAAATGAAAAAATATGCATGAATGATGATTGTTGATTTGTGACCTCATTGAAGGAAAAAATTGTTGATAGAATAATAATACGAAAGACATTAGGTTTGACAATTGTGAATTAAATTTGGTTAAATAAAGGACTTTGGGAAACAATTGTAAGCCTTTTGAATTAACCTTTCTTTGACTATCCCACCTTAAATCATTCACCTGGGCCTCATTATAACCATTCAAAGACCTCTTGATTTTTGCATGCATTCAAATATAGTCAGTGGCAATTTGGTCTATAATCAAGCCTAAAGCAATTTACTTTCATGAAATATTTTGAGCGAAACACTATGACATTTAAACACATGAGAGTGATGAGAGAAGAGTGACCCTAATTCATGCAGTTGTTATGACTCAAAGACTTAGCTTGAATTAAATTTATTTATGATTGTCTTGTCTTGATGTCTGGATTGTTTCAAAACTAACATGAGATTTCTTGTTATTTTGGGTCATGTTTTCTATATCATCATTCATACATGATTGTGAAAGTTAGATATAATACTTGCTTGAGGACAAGCAAGAGATAAGCTTAAGGGAATTTGATGAGTGTGAAATTATGCTACATTTGCATTGCATTTAACTTACATTTCAGGACATAATTAGGACTTTAGGATTGTTTTTAGCTTTTATTTCTCTTTATTCGGGTTGAGCAGGTGTTTTTGACTATATTCTACTGTTTGGATGGATTAAAGCAAAAAAGAATAGATATTGGGTGCAAGAATATGGAATTCAGTGTTGAGGCTATGAGAAGACCAATTGAATGGCCAAAAGAAGTCATAGATGTTATATTATCTTCCTATTTATTAGATTTGTTTTTTTGGGCTTAGCCCAATATTTTGTAATTATAATAAATGAGGGTTCTCCCTCCAGGATGATTCACTTTACACTTTACATTACAATTCTCTAATTAAGAATTTGGTATTCTCTTCTCCATCATGAGTGAGTAATTCCCTTTGTTTCTAGGATTGGGGCTATGCCCTTTTACGTTCAATAAATACTTGTTCTTACTTCTATTTCATTGAGTGTTGTGAATTGAATCATTAAACTTAGTTTTATTCGTGTGAGTTGTATGGCCAACAAATTACACATCTTAGATACATTGGGGAAGGACCGAGAGGTGAACCCAATTATCTGACCATATAGTTATTCAAACTAGAATTCTAATTCACGAGAGTAGTATTAGGATTCTCGGGGGTTTCTGGAATTCACCTTGGGTTGCTACGAAGCGATTGGATAGAAAGATCCAAGTAAAGGATATGATTGATAATCGTATCACGAGAGTACGTGCGACTTCAATTGATTACACGTGTCGGAGCTCGAGAGAGGATGACACGTATCAAAGTGCAATTCACCCTCACAACTTAAAGTTCATCAAAAGGAGCAAAACAAGGATTTGCGAGTGTAAAGGCGGTAACCCTTATCCTGGGAACTCTTCCTAAATTAGATTTCAATCCATTTTTATTATTTTCATAATTATTCTTGTTAATTGTTCAATTGTTCTAAATTCACTTTTAATTCCTATTTGAGTTAAAGATAAATTAATTGTTATAATTAAAGGATTTTTCTAGTCCTCGTGAGATCGATATTTTATAATTTCACGACATAATTGTGCACTTGCGATTTTCCCTATTACTTTTCTACATGGAGATCTAGAAGAAGAAATTTACATGGAACAACCCGAGGGATTTATTGTTCCTGAGAAGGAGCATCTTGTCTACCGATTGGAGAAATCTTTATATGGCCTTAAACAAGCTCCTAGACAGTGGTACAAGAGGTTTGATTTTTTTATGATTGGGCAAGGTTATTGCAGAAGTCAATTTAATGACTGTATTTATTTTGAAAATTTTACAGATGCATCTTTCATATACTTGTTACTTTATGTTGATGATATGTTAATTGCTTCACGTGACAATTATTTGATCAGTAAATTAAAAACTCAACTCAATAATGAGTTTGAGATGAAGGAATTAGGTGCAGCCAAGAAAATTCTTGGTTTGGAGATTCGCAGGGGCTGTTAAGCTGGTAAACTGCTCTTATCTCAAAAGAAGTATATTGAGAGAGTGCTTGAAATGTTTAATATGAATGATTGTAAACCTATTTCTACTCCACTTGTTGCACATTTTAAGTTATCTTCAAATAAATTGTTCTATACCTGATTTAGCATATGTTGTTAGCCTGGTCAGTCCATATATGCATAATCCATGAAAGGATCATTAGAGTGTTGTAAAATGGATTTTTCGGTATCTAAAAGGTACTTCTAGCATTGGCTTAGTATTTGACAGAAACAAGGCTACAACCAATGATGTTGATTCATAGTATGGTAGTGATATTGATAGAATAAGATCTCTTTCTGGTTACATCTTTACTCTTAGTAATAGTGCTATTAGCTGGAAAGCTACTCTTCTGTCCATTTCTATATTATCTACGACTAAAGCAGAATATATTTCTATAACAGAGAGTGTGAAGAAGGCTATTTGGCTCCAAGGTTTGGAAAATGAACTTGATCTAACATAGGGTGTTCTTATAGTGTTTTTTCATAATCAAAGTGTTATTAATTTGACTAAGAATAATCATTATCATGACAAGAACAAACACATTGATGTAAAATGTCACTTTATCCGAGTTATTATTACTATTAGTGAAATTACAATGGAAAACGTTCATACACCAGAGAATCCAGTAGATATACTTACCAAGCCTCTTACAAATACCAAGTTTCAGCATTTTGTGGACTTGGTTGTCTCTAAAACACTTGAGCACCCTTCGGGGCTTTATTTGGTGATCATCAACTTATCAAATTCGAGACAAGGTGGATATTGTTCAGATGTATGTGCCTCTCATATACTACTTGAAGAGAAAGTTAGTAAAGCTTGGCCTCCAAGATATTCAAGCTTAGCCTCCAAGTTTCCAAGGTTCTTCTTCTACTATAAAAGGGCAAGAGTTGTGGCATATTTATTCATCACAAAATCTTCACAGCAACATCAGCAAAACACAAGAGTCTTGAGTGTATTTTGGTGAGAAGTTTTGTTCCATTTGAGAGAGTATTTGTGAGAAAAAATATTATTCTTTGTCCTCGTCATTATAAGAGGATTTGTTGTACTCTCATTTTTCATAGTGGAACTTCGATTGTGATCGCCCGTGGTTTTTTACCTCTCACACTGAGGGGTTTTTCCATGTTAAATCTTGTGTGTTATTCTCTTGCTCTTTTACCCACTTATTTTTTGTTCTAAATTGATCTGATCGTGTGCTTCCGCTTAGCGCTCTATCCATAGCAAATGTAATTTCAGATATTAAAGTTGTACTTTAATCCATTAAAATTCATATACATTCACAACATCGTTCATATACATTTTTGTCACAACTTAAGCAAAATTTCTAATTTCTTAAAAAGTTGTCTAAGTGTTTATGATACCAAATTTTCTGCACTTGATTTTCATATAAAAAACACCTGAGCATTTATGTATTACTTAGAGTGATTGACTTACAAGGATTGAAAGCTTTAAGAGTTATATTACATAGCAATCCTTAGTCCTAGATACAAAGTTCTCCATCTATCAAAATTATGTAAATTCACCGTAGGATGTGGTGAAGGGAAAGAGTGATAATTTAGAATTTGTGTACTTCTAAATTAGTGAGATTGGTGAGTGATAATCTGAGACAATGTCTTAGAGTTAGATTTGTCAAGATTAACTTTCATCACGTAGTGAAATCTCTTGAGGTTTGCATGAAGATTGGTCATAGCCTTCGGTGGATAGAAGGTGAAGCATGATACATCAATGTTATCTCTTTTATATTCTATATTTGACTTTTGCTAACTTAGTCTTTCGTTGCATATCTCATTCTTACATTTTACAAGTTTCAAAAATCTACATATAGTTCCAGAAAATCCAGAAAACTAATTCATCACCCCTCTTAGTTTGCCATCTAGACTTACATGCTTCTCATTATCATAATATCTATTATAATAACAAGTCCTCGATTTTAATCAAGGACCTTATCGTATAATCTATTTAATTAAATAATAAATATGAGAAAAATAAATACAATTAATTTAATTATAATGAATGACAAATTGGATCTTGGGCATAAATAATATAGAAATATGCTTCTAACAATCTTTCACTTGTACTAGAGTCAATTAGTCATGTATATCATTCCCATTTACCACTTGTACTTGTCAAACTCCTTTAACCCAAATGCCTTGGTGAATGAATCCACAACATTACCTTTTTCCATCTACCTTCAGGATCTTGACATCAGCACGTTCAATGACTTCTCTAATTAGATGATATCTATGCAAAATATGTTTAGACTTCTCATATGATCTTAAATCTTGTGCATGTGCAATAGCTCCAATTTTGTCACACAATAATGAAACTAATTCTTGTATTGAAAGAATCATGCCAAATTCAAATATGAACTTTTTTCATCCAAGCAGACAATTTTGCAGCTTCACTTGATGTTATATACTCTACTTCACTCGTTGAATCTGCTACTGTAGCTTGCTTGGAACTTTCTCAACTCATTGCAGCACCACTTAAGGTGAAGACGTAACCATAAATGTATTTTCTATCATCTTTATCTGATGCAAAACTTGCATTGGTATAACCTTTAATTTATGTTCAGAATCTCCATAAAAGAGGAATTGGTCTTTAGCTTTTCTTAAGTACTTAAGAATAGTCTTTACTATTTTCCATGTTCATTACTAGGGTTTTCTTGATATCGACTTATTACACCTAGTGCATAAGCAACATTGGGACGTATACAAGTCATGGTGTACATGATAGCTCCTACTACACTAGCATATATATGGTACCATAATCATGTGTTATCTCTCTTCAAGAGTCTTTACACAATCCTCTATACTAAAGCAACTCTAGTTTCTATTGCCAAATATCCCTTTTTGGAGTTTTCAATATTACACATCTTTAAGATTGTATCAGTATATACACATTCGGAGAGTCCTAGTAACATTTTAGATATATCTCTATAAAGCTTTATTCCTAAATATAGGTTGCTTCTCCTAAATACTTCACGAAGAATTGTTTATATAACCAAACCTTTGTAAATTGCAATGTTGGTACATCATTATAATAAGCAATATGTCATCTACATATAGTACTAAGCAAATAAGTGTGCTTTCACTAACCTTTTATACACACGAAGTTCTTCTTCACATCTAACAAAATTTAATTTTCCAATTGCTTGATTAAAGCGAATATTCCAACTTCTAGAGCTTGTTTTAATCCATAAATGGGTTGTTGAAGCTTGCAAACTTTATTAAGATCGGACAAGGATGTGAATCCTTCAGGTATGTCATGTACACATCCGCTTTTAGCTCTCAATTAAGAAAAGTTATCTTCATATCCATTAGTCATATTTTATAATCATAATATGCTACTATAGCTAGTAGAATCCAAATTGATTGGAGAATTGGCATATGAAAAAAGGTTTCTTCATAATTGATTCCTTCCTTTTAACGAGATCCTTTGGCAGCAAGGTGAGCCTTATTTGTCTCTACCTTTTCATTTGCTCCAAATTTCATAATCATAGTATGCTACTATAGCAAGTAGAATCCAAATTGATTGGAGAATTGGCATATGAAAAAAGGTTTCTTCATAATTGATTCCTTCCTTTTAACAAGATCCTTTGGCAGCAAGGTGAGCCTTATTTGTCTCTACTTTTCCATCTACTCCAATATTTTTCATATAAACTAACTTACATGATATTGGTTTAATATCCTTTTAAGCTTCAACCAAAGTCCATACTTTGTTGCTTTTCATTGATTCCATGGATTCTTGCTATTTCTTATGGTCTGAACATCTTATGGCCTCGTCATAGTTTACGGGGTCATCATCATTATGATCAACCTCATTTGATGTGTCATTTTGAATCATTAGATCTTCAAATAGGCTCATGTATTCTAGATTTTCTTTGTGCCATATTCAAATATTGTTCAACTTGATTTAAGACTGGTGCATTAGCCTGCTTCGGTTTAACTTTAAAACATCCTAGAATGGTCACTCAATTTCTTTGTAATGTTGTTGAAAAATTATTATTTCATTAGTTTCTTTGGTTTCATTAAACTTTATTTATTTATCATGACTACCATATGTGAGGATTTCCCTTTCAAGAAAGGTTTTTCCTCTAGCCACAAACACATTATGATCATACAATTGATAGAAATATTACACAATTGTCTATTTAGGATAGCCAATGAATCTACATTTATCATACTTTACTTCAAGTTTATCTATTTGCAATCTCTTAATATAAGCGGGGCATCCTCATACATTGATATGTTTAAGACTTGGTTTCCATCCTTTTCATATCTCAAATGGTATTGTAGAGACTACTTTGTGGAAACTCTATTTAGAATATATGCAGTTGTTTCTAAAGCATATCTCCATAATTTATCGGAAGATCGGTAAACCTCATCGTGGATCTTATCATATCTAATAATGTTCTACTTCTTTTGTCTGACACACCATTATGTTGTGGTGATTATGGAGGTGTCCATTGAGAGATAGTCTAATTCTCTTTTAGATAATCAACAAAATCATCATTAAAGTATTCTCCTCCTCTATTTGATGTAACCACAGTGATATTTACCAGTGTGTTTTTCTATCTTACCACAAAATATTTTGAACATCTCAAATGATTCAGATTTATGTCTCACGAGATATAAGAAACTATATCTGGACATATCATTAGTGAAAATAATAAAATAAGAATATCTTCCTCTAGCTTGAATTTTCATAGACCACATACATCTTTAGGTATTAATCTTAGTAATTTGGAAGCTCTCTCCACTTCCTAAAAATGGAGATTTGGTCATTTTTCCTTTAAGACAAGATTCACAAATTGTATATGATTCATAATCATAGTGATCAAGATAACTTTTCTTGTGTAATTTGATAATTGTTTTCTCTCCAATATGATCAAGCCTACAATGTCAGATATATGTTTTATTCAATATACACTATATTTTGCTCTTAGAAACATGAATAAGTGGGTTGAAGTTCATATTTGATAAGATATAAATGGCAGGTTGGAGATAGTCATTTACATATAAATCATCATTACGATAAATAGAGCAAATATTATTACTTAAAATAATGCAAAATCATTGTTTGTCTAACATTGAAATTGGATTATAATTGAAACAAATTTCCGAATATAATAAAAACAACCTAATACTAGAATTTTTTCAACTGGCATTTTTTAAAAGAAGTTGATCCTACAATTAAGGCGGTGGCATTTTGTCCATTCTCAAATTGGAGGCTAACTTCAGCATATTAGTCCATGCAATATATTATAGATGTTAAAACTATTGTCACTATCTAATATTCATATTGAAGAATCACTTAGAATTAAAGAAAACATGAAAACATTTGGTATTAAAATATCACCTTGCTTTTCATATTTCAGAGAATCAATATATTTCTTCAGTTTCTCATCCAATGACCATTCTCTTGTAGAAGAAGTACTCAATATTGATTTGAACAGTTCTACTCTTGATATTCAGAAAGTTCATTGTTATTAAATTTTAAGCAAAAATCAAGATATATTATTAAAAATAATCATATAAAATAAAATATTAAATTCACAATAATTCCAAAAGTCACAATGGTTCCATAAATGGTGTAGTTTCTTTGTGAGTAGTTATGGCGAAAACCAAAAGAATAGTATTTCTCAGAAACAATTTTGGTTCATGTAACAATTATTCGCATAAATAAAAAAATAACTAAATTCTTATATTATAACCACTCAATCCTTACGACCAATATCTATCTATATATTGTGATTTTGAATTGCACAATACAAACTAACTATATTCATATATAGAATTACAGTACAAAACCGAGCATTTTCATACAAAATAATTATATATAAATTAAAATTAAAAACTTTGTTCTAATACCAATTGAAAGTAGTTTTATTATAATCTTAACACACATCGACATCATAAGACATTTTATATTAAAAATTAAAGTATAATAAATAATTTGTTAATTACTATGACAACATCAGGTCAAATAAAACTATTTCATTAACAATTTCATATTGATAATTTTAAGTAATTTTAATCATTAAGAATTCTCAATTGCATCAGTACATTAATCATTTAATTAAATATCTTATCATATAACTTATTTAATTAGGTAATAAATATGATAAAAATAATTACAATTACTTTAAGAGTAAATTACATTGACACTCCCTGAGTTTTAGTGAAATTATACAAACCACCCCTCACTTTTCTAAACTTACACAAACCTCCCCTAGTTTTGTACTTTCATTACACTGACCACCCCTGTATAAGAAATAAGTCTAATCTTTTAAACAAAAAATGTGATAAATGTAATTAAGTTAAACAAAATATGATATATTGTGTAGACAAGTCTAAATAATATACAAATTAATGTATCTTTATTATTTTTTTGTTACAAAATGCATCAACAATTATCAAGAAATATTGTTTAAATCACTCTTATAATGTAGCGTAACGAACCAAAAATAATAAAGATTATTGATTTGTATATTATTTAGAATTGTCTACACAATATATCATGTTTTGTTTAACTTAATTGCTTTTATCACATTTTTTGTTGAAAAAATTACACTTATTTATTATACAGGAGTGGTCAGTGTAATGAAAGTATAAAACTAGGGGAGGTTTGTGTAAGTTTAAAAAAATGAGGGGTGGTTTGTGTAATTTCACTAAAACTCAGGGGTGTCGGTGTAATTTACTCTTACTTTAATTTTAATCAATGACAAATTGAGTCTTAGACATAAATATATAATCATAGAAATATATTTTCAATAGAAAGTTGTGTCACTGTTTTATTTACCAAAAACAGAAGGTGTAGGGTATAAGTGTTGAATTGAGGTGAAATGAGGTATCTTGAAACACCATCTCCAACAAAATGATCTCAAATGACATAAGGATCACCTGTCTCAAAGCCTGTTCTATTTTTCTGTCTTCATCAGTTAAAAATTGACACATAAATAAATATAATTTTTTTTAAAATGATATATTTTTATATTACTTTTTCACATTTAATTAAATCAAGATAGAATTTAGGGACAAGGTGTGGGACAAAGGATCTTTGTCGCCTGAAATAATCATAAATTAATTGTGGACAGATTTGCTGCTAGAATAACTCTGGTGGACTGGCAACAAAGAAAGGACAATGTTATATGTACACCCTAATTCAATACTTACATCCTAGCTACTTTGGAAAATAAAGTACTGTAGCAACTTTCTATATTGTTTATTTGTGAATCCTGTCAGGTCTAGCGGTCTTTGTTTCTTTGTACTCCTAACCCCACTCATATGCATTATTGGTTTGGTCAGATTTCTGCATGTAAAAATTTAATTTTACATATACTTATTATATTATTTATTATTTATTTGAATTATTAGTTTTTAAGAGTTCATGATAATTAGATATAAATAATGAATAATATAATAATGATGTATAAAACTCTTACATTATTAATGTATACATTTTTTCTCTTTATCGAGAATCACGTGGTAAGTTAAATGTGAGCTATGTTATCTAAATGCATCATAGATTATCTCAAATATTAGAGAGTCTAATAATCGGTAGGAATAGAGATATCGACAGGTACTACAAATAAATTTTCAAACGTTCATATTTTTATTTTAAAATTAAATAATTACAAATCCTTAAGTCATATAGAAAATATTATGGATTAAACTTAGGTGCAGTACCTTAGGTGCTGGTGGTAGTGGTACCCAACCATATATTATGACACCTATAAACTTTTTTTCCACCTCACCATCAACCAATAACCCCTTGTTAAGGGTGTTAAGTCATTTCTAACCTTTTGAATCTCCTTTGTCTTTTGCTTCACATTCCTCTTCTTTATTCAATGATCCTTTTCTTACCATTTTATATTTTCTAAGTTTCACGTCATCTCTGATAGGAAAAAATTAATTTGAAACACAATTTTCATAACCAAAAGTTCAAAAAAACTTGTACTACCAAATTCATTTCAATCTCAACTTATAATAGCAAGTCATATAACTTCAAATTTTCATTAAAGTTTTTATCATATGGTGGCACCATGAAAAGAAATATATGTTGTTGCAATTAAAAGTTCACGGAGGAAGTGTTTTACATGATGCCAAGTCCTATTTATATTTAGAAAAGATTCATAGTTTAGTTCATAGATAATCACTTTCTTCTATAAAGGACATATTAATTTATTTCGTCATATAAAAAGGGATTGTTGCCATTGTTGAGTTTTAGAGAGAGAAAGAGATTAATTCTGGTGAGAGAAAGAATAATGAGAATATGAGGAGGAAAACAGAGAAAGGGATCAAGTGGATTTTGAAACTATGATATATGAAAATTGCTTCATTTTAAAGATGCAACATGAAACTTGATTGTATTGGTTTGATCTCATTGGAGTAAGGTAGGGGAAATATGATAAAGGTAAGAATTGAATGAGCAAGATAACTATGTTAGTTAAATAAATAGTAAATTACATTGACACCCCTGAGTTTTAGTGAAACTACACAAACCACCCTTCACTTTTCTACCCCTACACAAACCTCTCATATTTTTAAACTTTCATTACATTGATCACCCTTGCATAAGAAATAAGTGTAATTTTTTTAACAAAAAATGTGATAAATGCAATTAAGTTAAACAAAACATGATATATTGTGAAGACACTTCCAAATAATATATGAAGGTTCGTTACACTATATTATAAGAGCTATTTAAACAATATTTCTTTAGAATTGTTGATGCATTTTGTAACAAAAAATAATAAAGATACATTGATTTGTATATTATTGAGACTTGTCTACGCAATATATCATGTTTTGTTTAACTTAATTGCATTTATCACATTTTTTGTTTAAAAGATTACACTTATTTCTTATGCAGGGTGGTCAATGTAATGAAAGTTAAAAAATAGGGGAGGTTTGTGTAGGTGTAAAAAAGTGAGGGGTGGTTTGTGTAATTTCACTAAAACTCAAGGGGTGTCAGTGTAATTTACTCTTAAATAAATAGAGGAATATGAAGCAAGATACAACTGATGCAAGGAAGATCCAAAAGTATGGGTCAAATGTGTGTTAACACCGATAACATGGGGTTGGTGGTTGGTGGGGAAAAAAGGTTACACATGTCATGATATGATTGGGTACCAGTAGCACTAGCACTTAAGGTACTTACACCTAAGTTTAGTCTAAATATTATTAAACAAAACATGTATGTAATGTAAGAGTTTTTATATTATTACTGCATCATCCAATATTTATATTTAATATCATTGAACCTTTAACTTTTAAATATAAAGAATACAAATGAATGTGGGTAATATTTTTATTGTGTATAAATATTTGCACTGATAGTGCATATATTATTTATATTATTATACTAATAATTTTATTTTTATTATTTTTATGTGGTACTTCCTTTTGTACTCATTTTTGGAGATGAATAACAGGACATGGCTATCATATGAATGTTGCAAATCCTCAAGACGCAACTAGTTTTTGCTTGTGGGCATGTGGTCCCATTAATATCATGCTCGCAATTATATCACAGCTATACAAAGCACATCAAGATAATGCCATCATACTTGCATTTATTGCTCACTGGTCACTACCAATTAAAACCAGTGCAGAGATAATGACATCACTTCATAAAGAATTAAAGATGCACCATAAGAGTTTCATGGTTATTGCCTATTTCAAGGAAGACACTAAGGGGGAAAATGAATGCTTTTGACAATAATACAAATAAATAATGATATATTAATTGTATATCTATCTTTACACAGCATAATTGGGTCTACTCTTACACTATCTTTGATCTATAAAAAACAAGAGGAAATAAAAGAGAAGGAAAGAAAATTACTGGAAAATTTCATTTTCATAGGTTCTAACACCAAATAGCAGGGAAAGAAAAAATTCCCCCTTGCATGACTAACCTAATAGTGAGACCCATCATGGTACAAATATCAAGTCACAATTGAAAAATAATCTGGAAAAATCGATAGACAGGAGAAAATGTCATCAGTTACTTCAACTCTATTTAACTATTCATAAACATAAAACTTTTAAGTTGGAAAAAATTGAAACTAAGAATAGGATTCTTTTAGGAAGGAGATGAGGATGTATTATTTTCTTAATTTTTTCTAAAATATTTCTATTTTGATCAAGAATGAATCGATTCTAGGAGAACCCCATTTTCCCATTTCGAATTCTAATGTGCTTAATATTCTCTCCCTATTTTTTTTTACCGAGAATAAACTATTTAACTCTATGGTCTTCAAAAAAATAATACATATACCATATAAGCATAGTTTATGCAGGTGTATAAGGACGTCTCATATGCCATATATTTCTGTGGCATATCTGTCTTATAAAAATAAGGTCTACATTGATGTAGCAGAGCCACTTATATTACTGTCTGTTTCATAGTAGATAACATCTCCAGTGTCACTAACAAAATGGTCTTTCTTCAAGCTTCGTATCAAATCTCCAATGAGGTGAAATGGTAGAGGGCTAGACTTCTTTGGCTCCCGATAATATTTTCCAAGCACTGGCTTAGCTGCCTCAGTCTGAACAAAACAAAGACATTCAACTTACGTAACTTATGAAAATTACTATCTTTTGTGTTAGACGAGAACACAACCGGAACCTCCAACCATTGGGGAGTTCCATTGTACCGGGATATTGGAAGAGTAGAGAGTTACAAATGAGATACCACTTCTTGAACAAAAACTTTAAGGTAATTGTTCCGTGAGACTTTTCCACTTATAAACTCTCTCACTCTTCCCCCTCATATCAAACATGGGACTTAAACCCAACATTTTTTAATTCATAAAGAGTATAGTAGAGTAGAGGAGAACTAACAGCATCAATTAAATGATAGTGTGGGATTTGAGGAAAGAGGTGATGAATAACATGGGTTCCAATATCATGGTGGATATTATTAATCCAGCCATAGTCGCGATCGAGTGTTGTAAGGCCGCCTCTAAGGTAGCTCCATTCCTGTCCAACATAATGAAAAGGTTGTGATGATATTTTTTGAAGGGTGTTGTGAAAAGGAAGATTTGATTTTATAAACTTGCAAGTTGCCATAAATCCATAATCAAGAAAGCAACTAGTTCAAGAAAATTAAATTTCCTTTTTTAAAATTTAGAGTGAATACTTATTTTGGTCCTTACAAATTTTCAAGTATACAAATTCGAACTCCAAAAAACATTCAAACTACTACTTAAAGGAAATGAATGAAGTCAAAATAGTCTCCTATTAGGGGTCATAACAAATGCTAAAAAGACTCAATTGATACACATTTGATATTTTTAGTGATTATTTTGAGGATTTCAAATTTTCTGGAACCAAATTGGTATACTCAAAATTTGAGGGACCAAACTCTAAATTTTATTCAGAAAGACTAATTTTAACAAACTTTTTCCAGCAAAAGAAAAATGTAAGAAAGGATACCTGTCCACGATACCAAGGTAGTTTGTCTTCATGGCCATGGTGATGCAAGTATGTGACCAAATCCAACCACATAACAAAAATCTTCAATTCCAAGCAAAATTAAATTAGGAGTTTATCTTCATTCAAAAAAGAAGATCACATCAAATTAAATGTCTAATGACATTAGAAAAGGAGATGGAATTTACCCAGTAAGGAATGACGTAAAGCTTAAGCAATTGAATCGGACCCATCACAAATCCTAAACCGACGAGCAAAGCAGCCATTGCTGTCCAACAAACTGTTGAAGTAATGACATCTTTTCTTTCATTAGGTAGAAACAAATCACTGTCTGGGTGAAAGTGAGAACCAGTCTTTCCAGGACTCCTACTCCACTAAATTGAAAGAACATAATAAACGATGTCAATTCTTCCACCAGAAAAAATAGCAATAAATGTCCAAGTTAGGGTAAAAACGGCTAGGCATAACAACTTACAAGGTAGAAAGGATATGCAAGCATTGGAAAAGGAACTGTAAATCTTAAAATACGGGTCGCAATATCCAAGCTCCTGTAGATTTTCTCAGGCAACTGCAAGATTGACATTAAACTTCTTAGCTAAGTAATTTTTTAAGTAGCAATTGATGTTCTCTTTATTTCAACCCTTTCAATGGAACCACATTTCTACTTCTTAATATCATGTCTTGTACTACTTTGATTTATAAAGTAAACCAAACATATAGTGTTGTTTAGTCCTATTTTGACACATCTATCAAAAATTGCCTTATTGATATGGAAAAAATAGAGACAAATAATTCCCCTATAAGCCAGAACAGAGATTATTATCAGCTCACCGGGTGCCAAGATTCATCATTTTCAACATGGCCATGATTTTGATGGTGAGTTCTATGACTAATTCTCCTGTAAAATTCAGAAACCTATAAGTCACAAAACTTGAACATAAAACAATGCAAATTAGGATAAGTATATAAGACAAAAGAGGACTAATAGAACTGCAGGGGAATACCATCCATTATAAGGTACTAGAATTGAAGAATGCAACAAATGCCCAACAACACTGTTCAGCTTGGGGTTGTTTGAAAAGCTTCCATGACCACTGAAATAACCAAAAACAACATTCAAATTTATCAAGACAGACATTTGGAATAGAATTTTACCACCTTAAAAAGCATAAATTGCATATAAATTTTGTCCATTTCATTTGAGATTAGACAATCCTCTCTCTTGTATTGAATATGAGGCTCAGAGGCTCTGGTAAATTTTGACATTATTTTATTTGAAACTAATTTAAATCTGAACCATTAATATTTTTTCTTAGAGACGTCCTGATCTTCTCTTGGTACCATTACAGGAGAAGATCTGACATTGGTTATTGACTGCATAACACAACCTTATCTTCTTTTGGACATTGAATTGACTGTGTAAAGATTTGCAACAAAGTATGTAATTGATATATTTCACTAGCATCAAGATTTGAATTACAAAAAATAATAACTAGAAAAAATGAAATCGTGCATTACCAATCATGACCAAGAACAAAGAGACCCCAGAACATGGTCCCTTGAGCAGCCCAATATAGAGGCCAAACCAACCAGTGGTTGAGATAAGCAGCTGCAGCAGCCAACCCAAGAACCACAACCACATCCTTCACTACATAGCTCATAGACTTCAATGGATCCTTCACCCAACAGTGTTTAGGAATGGCTGCTCTAATATCAGCCAAATTGAAAGGAGGTGGTGCACCTGGGTCAAATTCTGAAAGTTCCTTCTCATTAACTCCATTTATTCTCTCTCTTCCTTCTTCCTCTCCCTCAATTGTACCAACCCTCAAAGGAACACTCACTCTCAATTCCCAGTTTCTATCTTTTATCCCACTACATGTGAAAAAGCTTCTTTTTTTATACTTCAGATCTTCCAACCCGTTGTTTGGGTTTAAAAATCTAACCTTTGTTGATGGCTTGTTGCATGAAATTGCTCCTGTTCTTGGTCTAGGAAACACTGAAGGAAGAGGCTTTAAGCCACATTCTGATAAAACCCAAGTTGCCATTGGAGACAGATCCAGATGGTGCCTCAGGTAAGGGGTTTGGTTTAGTTAATTAGTTTATGTAATTGTGTTTGAACGAGAGCCCCACGTTTGTGTTCTTCCCTCAAATCGAACAGAAAATCAAAGGTGGAACACAAAGGAGGATAAGGGAGAAAGTGGGTCTCGTGTTCAAGACTTCAAGTTGTGGTCTTGGAGATCATCTTAAATATAAGAGGTAGGCGGCGCATGTGCAATTTGGCTAAACAACATTACTGTGTCACTCTCAACAATTATATATACTAAATTATATCTCGAACCAATAAAAATATCACATATATTAAAAATTAAAATATTTATTATTTTTTCTGTTTTATTTTGTTTTCATTAATTTATTTGAAATATAGTTGAAGATATATTTGGATCAACTAATGTTTGCCACAGTTTGGCTAAGTTGTAATGGGGTAGATATTGTTTTTTTTATTGTACATAATTATCTTTGGCTATGATAAATTAGATTTTTTGATAACTTTTTTTAAAAAGCTTATTTAAGTTAATAGGTTGGGTTAATTAATTATATTAACACTTATTTTATATTATTTAATATAAAAAAATTATTATGTATTATATGAAATTTCAAAATTAAAATTAAAAATGTAATTTAATTTTGGGTGTTATATAATTATATTTAAAAGCAACTATATTAATTTACTTAAAGGCAGATTTATTAACTAATTTAAAGATCTTATAAGAAAATATATCGTTAAATGCATTATAAGTCATACTTTTTAATAAGTCATGTATAGTTTTATTTTTAAATTAAACAAGTAAACGGCTAATACTAGAACATATTACGTAACTATGTAAAATGAGCTTGTTTAATGCGAAGTGTAACACCTGCTTCTATCCCACTGTTATTTTAACATTTTTTAGTTGTTTTATGTTACAGATATGTTTAATAATTGTGGCATGTTTATTTATTTTACTTTACACGTTCATGTGTTAATATAGCCCCTACCCTTTGTTTGTGTTGATTTTGTCCCTCGCTTATTTTTATCTTAGTTTCGTCCCTACATTATACATTATTAATCTTTTTATTATGATTTTTTTAGTTTAAATTTATGTTTATTTTGATCAGTTTAATTTTTTGTTCGTCTTGGTTTCAGTGTCTTCCCAAGTTTACAACTTTTGTAAGGGATACATACAATGTTAGACAAAACAAACAGACACATACAAATATCAATGTAATAAAAACCTAGAGCGTTAAGGGATAATAGTGGGACTCCTGTTCAAGTTATGGTCTTGGGGATATTTAGACCGAGAGCGTTAAGGGATAATAGTGGGACTCGTGTTCAAGTTAGGGTCTTATCTAAATAAGATATATTTTCTGTTCTAAATTAATTAGAATTTAATAAATAATATAAAAATATTATTTTTCTTTTTTAAAGAGTTATTTCTACTTATATGATATTTTATTGACTAGAAATAGAGAATGAGACACTTTAATATAGGTGATCTATATTCAAATATAAGGGGAGAATATCTTCTATCCTAAAAGATTATACCATATTATATGTCATCATTTATAATTGGTCAGAAAAATATATAATTATTACAATTTTAATTTATATATTTTTCAATCAATTACAAATAATAATACATTCAATAACATATTAAATAGGATAGTAGATGTGCTCTCAAATATACAGAGGCGGCCCATGTGCAATTTGGCTAAGTTGTAATGTGGTGTTGAGGGTATCAAGTAGTCTATTACTACTGTGTATTATCTTCGTTATGATAGATTAGATGTTTTTATAAATAGATTGATAACTTTTTTTAAAGAATTATTTAACTTAATAGGTTGGCTTAATTAATTATATTAATATTATATTATTTAATATAACAATAATTATTATTATGTATATGAAATTTTAAAATGAAAATTGAAAATGTAAATTAATAGTTGCTATTATATAATTAATTAATAAGGGGTTGGTCTAGTAGTATAAAACTCTATTACATCATCAGGATAACTAAAAGGTCAATGGTACGATTCCTGAGAGTCACATTGTACAGAGGAACAGTCTCTTATCCCAAAAGAGATTAGTTTCTTACCATAAGATAATTATATAATTTTGGTAATACAAAAGAAAGGGTAAATTACACTAACGTCCCTGAGTTTTACTGAAATTACACAAATCACTTCTTTTTTTATATACCAACAACACCCCTAATCATATACATATATTTCATTGACTACCCTTGTATGAAAGATGAATGTAATCTTTTAAACAAAAAGGACAAGTAAATATAGTTAAGTTAAATAAAAAATTAGATGATTTATATAAATTCAATAAAACTCATTTTATGCCAATGTAATTTACTCTTATGTTAAAAGCAATCATATTAATTTTTTAAAGGCGAATTTATTAATCTTATCACAAAATATATCTTTAAATAGCAATATATTATAAGTCATACTTTTAAATAAGTGATGTCTAGGTTTTTTAGAATTTTTTTTAAACAACTAAACGGCTCATACGTCAACTTATTATATAAGATGAGCTTGTTTAATGCAAAGTATAACACATGCTTCTATCCCTAGTTGTGTGTTTTAGAGACTAAAAAAATATTATTTTAACATTTTTTAGTTGTTTTAGATATAGATAATATTGTTTTTACCAACAATATATTGGTCTAATAGTGTAAGGTCTCATTACATCATATGGATGTCCAAAATATCAAAGGTTGAATTCATGGAAATGACACTTATTGGAGGAACAACCACATACTCAAATTGAATTAATTCCAAAAGGTTAAGTGATAACATTGAAATAACAAAAAAAAAAAAAGGATAATTTACTAATAATCTGATGATTCTTTATTTTACTTTAAACGTTCATGTGTTAATATAGCCCCTTGCCTTTCTTTGTGTTGATTTTCCCCCTCGCTATTTCTAGGGAGCACATCTGTTGTACCATAAATTATGTCAATCTATGTGTCACTGCTTATGAATGATAGAAAAAATATATTTAAATTAAAATTTTAATAGTTAATTATTTTTCTGACCAATCACAAGCAGAGGCACATGGAGTGACACACTGTTTTGGGACACTAGATGTCCACCCCTATTTTATCTTAGTTTAGTCTCCTCATAGACATTATTAATTTTTTTTATCATAATTTTTGTTAGTTTAAATTTATGTTTATTTTTTGTTTGTGTTGGCTTAAGTGTGTTATGGAGTTCAAAGACTTTGAAGAATATATATATATATATATATATAATAAATAATTTTCAACCATCTTGATTAGAGCCAAGTAAGTTCAAGACATGAGGAACACTAAAAGCTGCAAGTTGGTTGAGTAAGACTGGAATTTGGATGATCATATAATCATAGACAGTATACCACAAAGGAAGTTTTCTCGACCTAATTTTTCTTTCAAAAAAATTATCCTTGCCTATTATATATTTGCCATAAGTGTGGAGAAATATTGGGGACAATGATTCATTTTAAGAATGGTGAATGATACATTATATTTGTATAGTGCTTTTGGTTAAACAATTTTAAAAATATAAAATTTTGAAGCACTTAAGTGGAAAGAATTGATTATTTGTCTTGAGTAATAATTATGTATTTGATTGAATTCAAACTTTTGAATTTACTATGATTGAAAAATACTTTTTTAAAGTTATAGTGTAAGAATTGAGTGAGAATATTATTTGAAAACTGAAAATTACCATATATTTTGTCTTATCACTCTTGTCATTGATTTAACTAAATAAATGTCACATTTTGAGGCTTGATGGGTTTGAACATTATTGATAACAATCAACTCTCTCTTTCATGAATGAATGTTTTCTTAGATCATATGTTCTAGAACTTAACTTGTGATTATTTTAATATTGAAAATTATTTGTATGCTAGAAAGTGATTAAGGCAAATGTTTTTACTGTCCACTTTAAGCTTTCATTAGATACCACACAAAATATAATAATTCATACTTAATGCATGTTTGGTATGAATGAAAACTTAGAGTTATTGCTTATTTTTTTTGAAAAATAAGCTTAAAATTACAATTATGTACATTTGACAAACATATGAAATTATTAACCTGGTTTAAAAAAAAAAGTACAAGTTACAAAATTATGGGTTGGATTATTTTGGGTTAACTTGTTTTTTCTCAATTTTTCCACTTACTATTTTACCTCATCATAAAACTTGACATTTGTGTATTATTTATTTTATAAATTGTGTATTTCAAGTTTAGCAACTTCTGTTTATTTGTATGTCATGTTGTTCTTTAATATTGATATTAATTTTTATATTATACTTTAGTTTAATATATTTTTTTATCATTTGTTATGCAAATTAAAAATTAAAAAATTAATATTAAAAATATATATATGATGGTAAATATTAAAAAATAGTGTAAAAAACAACCAAAATAATTATAACATAAATAAATAACCTCATAATCATTTATGTAATTTATTATGTAAAAAACAATCTTTTTACCTTACCCCAAAACAAAAAAATATTAATTTATATTCAGTTTTCAGCTATTTGAACAACCAATTTTGTCTAGCCCAAAATAATTTCTAGAAAAAATGATGATAATAATTTCAAATATACTTTGGTACAAAAATCCAAATAAATAAATAAAATCATTGATTTGAGAAATTTTAGCATTTGATTTTAAATGTCTCCTTCAACAAAAAATCTTGATTGAGCATTCATGATGATATCATTTTTAAATAAACATTTGCTCAATTTTTATTTTTTGAGATAAATTAGAAAGACCATAAAAAATTACTTATTGGATATTTATTGACTTCCTATTCACACAAAATAAACATAATTTTTTTTTATATTCAAACAAAATTAGAAAATAGTTTTAAGTGAATTAAACATCACTTATTTGCATTTTTATTAAAGGGATTCCATTTTTAAAAGATCACATGTCAATTTCCCCCAATTTTCATTTTTCATAATTAAATCATTTTCGGATTCCATTTTTATAACATTGGAAAACTTAGACGCTAAAATATTCTTCTTTAAAAGCATTTTCGGACTCGGATGTCGAGATAAGATATTATGACGTTGTGGGACTTTGACACCAGAACGTTCTTCCTTAAAAGTATTGTCAGACTCAGACGCCAAAATGTTATGATGTTGCTAGACTTAGACAGCAGAATGTTCTTTCTTAAAAGCATTGTCTGACTCACACATTGAAATGTTATGACGTTGATGAGCTTAGATGCCAGACCATTCTTCCTTAAAAGCATTGTCGAACTCAAATGCTGAAATGTTATGACGTTGTTGGACTTATACGCTAGAACATTCTTCCTTGAAAGCATTGTCGGACTCAAACGCCAAAATGTTATGACATTTCTAGACTTAGATGCCAGAACATTTTTCCTTAAAAGTATTGTCGACGGCGAAATTTTATAACGTTGCTAGAGTACAATAACCTACAATACACAAACGTGCATCCTTGGCTTTATCTCTAGGTCTCCAAGTTTCGGCAATATACTAACCTGTGTCTCTGACTTTACCTTTTTTCTGCATCCTTGACTTTATCACAAGGTCTCAAAGTTTCAGTAGTACACCAATCTGCGTTCCTGGTTAGACTTCACTCTCTATCACATCAACATAAAGTCTTTTCTACCTTTATAAAATTAATGTTCATTTTTTACTAGTTATTTATCATAACAACATTTAAACCTCAGTTTACATGCTATCCAATAAGCAACAAGTAAAGAGAGACAATTGCGAACACCCATTTTTTTTGTACAAAATATCTTTTCAAAAAATGACAATAATGATTTCAAATATACGTGTGTAAAGAAATCAAAATAAATAAATAGAGTCGTTGATGTGAGAAATTTTAGCATTTGATTTTAAATGTCTCACTTTAAACAAAAAAATCTTAATTGAGTGTTGATGATGATATCATTTTTAAATAAATATTGCCTCAATTTTTATTTGTTGAGATAAATAAAAAAGATCATAAAAAATTCTTAATCGATATTTATTGGTTGCATAATGACACAAAATCAACATAATTTATGTTTTTAAATTCAAACAAAATTAGAAAATATTTTAAGTAAATTATTTTTATTAAATGAGATTCCATTTTTAAAAGACCACATGTAAATTTCCCCTAATTTTCGTTTTCCATAATTAAATAAAAAATTGTATTTGAAATATTGTTTGCAATTTTATGAAAATTAAATGATTGTTCGTTATCTATTTAAGATAATGCAACAATTTTAAGTTATTTTAGAGTCATTATAGAGTTTTTCCAAAAAAATGGTTTTCTTCCATCCATATATTTTTAAAGGGTCAATAATTATTTTGTACTCAACTTTGGGCATGAAAATATATCTTTTTGGTTTTATAAAAATTATTGTGATAGCAAAAAAGAGATATTTTCTAGTCACCTTAAGACAAAAAATGAATCGACTCAGATTTTTAAATTGGAGCCAAAATTAATTTTGAAATTTTTTCTTAAATACAATGAAATGATAATTTTTAAATCCCTTGATTCTCTCTGAATTGTAATGTGAATTTTGAATTGATTTTTAAATGTGCTAACTTTCCATTGTTATAAATAAAGGTCATGTGCCTTTTGAAAACAAACACAAAAATCAAAGCAGCCTGCAAATTTTAATCTAGCCATTCCCTTATCCTTGGTTGTTGAGAAAAAATTAAGAAGAAAAAAAATATGAGAAAGAGGATAAGGAGAAAGAAAGATGTGAGAAAAAGAGTAGAATTGTGATGATTTTGTGAAGAAGATCTTGCTCCTGACCTTGACACGGTTTTGATGAAGACCAACATCACCAAAAAGAAGAAAAGGAAGATGACTTATGAAGACAAATGAAGATAAAGCTTCAAGACATTAGATTAAGTCTTTGTAAGTACTTCTATCCTAAACTCTTAAGTATATACAAGTATAATTGCTCAAACTATTTTTTAGAAAATGTGAGACACTTTTAAAAGACTTAAAACATTTTTCAAAAATAGTGTGTAACAGGTTACTTAATTGAGTAACAGGTTACATGTGTGAGAAAAGAGTTATCCAACTGAAAAACTGATTTTTGAAAGCTGAGTAACCGATTACTCAAAATAAT
>NC_032009.1:12201012-12224191 GCF_001865875.1 Lupinus angustifolius | reverse complement strand
TCTATTATTTTTCTGCATATTATTCCGCTGCACTTTAACTTTGATTTTGCAGAAAAATCGGCCATTATTTTAAGACAACTAATTCACCTCCCCTCTTAGTTGCACTCTGATACTTACAGATTTGGTACCAGAGAAAAAGAGTAAAACTTTTTCTATGAACATATAGAACAAACAACTATACACTTGTTCATATTAGTAATATTTTTTGTTCCAAATTAAAAATAAATATTAACTAAAAATTTATGAAATTCAATGGTAATATTAAATTAATATATATAGTTTTCTATAGATGATTAAATACATATATTTAATTAAAGTGTCTAAAAATAATATTGAGTGTAATTAAAATATATAATTAAATAAATTAATTAATATTTAAACATGAAATGTAATAATAATAACACATAAACAATAATATTTTTAGGTCTATAGGTAACTCGCAACTTTGTAAAGGAAAATGTGTTTGAAGATAAATAATGGATATAATAATAGTTAGATGGTAATAAAAGAAAAATGGCATACATCTCAAGATAAAAAAGAGGGCAAACATATCTAAACAAAAAAGAAAGAGAACATGTCAATATTAAAAAAAATGCTAAATTTGTCAAGATAAAATAAAATAGATTGAATGTTGGTTTTCTTCTCACAAAGGGAAGAGAAAGTTTTGCATGGGACCCATACACTTTTTTCTCCCTCCTCTTTATTTATCTCTTTCACCAAATGAGAGAAGTGTCCAACTCTCTTCTCTATCTCTTTTTCGTTTTTCTTCCATTCTAAAATCATCTCTACCAAACAAACGTTGCCACCCGTATCTGGTTTTCCGTGCGGGCCTTTCACTAAGCAAGCCAACCTCATACACGTCTATTTCTCCATTAAGTCAATCTGCATCCTCTGTTAGTGCTGTTCTCTTTACAGCCATTGAATTCCAAGCGGTGATTATTAAGGGCTATAATACGTAATCCAATATAATCACGTGTCCAGGTATAATCTTATAATATTTTGCTTTTATTTCTTACTGTTGCAGCACTATATTAATAACATATACTTATTAATTAATAGCATAAATACTATGATAATAATAATAAAATAACAGTAACTTATTTTTGGCATGATTATGGATTTAGATGTTTATGTTGTGATTTTAATCGAATAATAAAAATTGTGTTTTTCTATAAATCAAAGATAAAAGATGATTGTGGTAATACTTTTTGTCCTCATGTTATCTTCATATAACTCTTTTATTCACTCAATTAATTCCTAGAAAATAATAGTTTTATTCATTTAATTAATAATCAATACAACAACAAAATAAAAAAATATTATAATTATTTTCAAAACTTCTGAGATGTGATAAGATGTGGATATTAGTTTCTATCACTTCATCCTTTTTAGGTGGATAAAAATTTATTAATATCTTCAAACCTCTTTAAGATAGTTTGTGGTGCCGACATTAACGTCTAGTGTTTCACTCTTCTTAACAGAGATAAATACAACTCAACTATTTTTCTATAAATCAATTTCATTTTATTAGAACTACTTAGTCTTGATTTCCTAAAATATTTAGGAAATACGAATGACCAAAATTTATTCTTGTCATACACAAACATAAAAAATATATATTTTGTTTTTTTAATAATTTAATTTTAATAAACTAAGTGTATTTAATTCATGCAATTTGTTAGGCTACCGTTTAATTACAGGTGGATGAAATGCTAATTCCATAATCAACTTTCGAACTCATAACTATAACTATGCTATAAAAGACCATTTTATCTAATTTTCGGCTTAAAATTGAGTTTTCCAAGTTTTAACCACAAAAGACGTAATGACGACTTCAAAAGATATCACATAGCCGAAAACTAGGACTCAACAAGCTAAGGTACCTAAACATAAACATATTATAATCTTCATTGATTATAATATCATAGTATATAATAAAGAATTTACAAACTTAAACTAAATATAATCCATATCAAATGCATGCTTAGATATATTTGAATAAGTGATTGTAGCAAAGGGAAAATTATATATTAGAATGAGAAATTTATGAAAGTTGAAATTTTTTTCTTTTCTCTTCCTAAAAAAATAAAAAACAACAAAAAATATGTGAAAAGAATAAAACTGCACAAAGTGCAAGAAATGATTAGAAAAAGGAGAAAATGCTAAAATAAGTAAAGGAAATAGGCAAAGTAATTTGAGAATCAATGAAATCAAAGTGAGTTTCAATTGAAGATATATTATAATACCTCCTTTGAATATCCTTTTTTTCATATATCTCATCTTTACATTAAATCCACATTACAATAACAGATAAAACCTTTTAATTCTAGCAATAAATAAATATAATGCGATTTGTTCTATAATTAAACATATTGTAATGTATTTTCTAGAAAAACTGTAGTAAAATTTCTATATTCTTAAACACATTGAGAATGATATAAGAAGAGTGACCTATTTTCAATGACTCCATTAAACTTTGTTTGTCATGAAGTTTCATATCAATTGTTTTATTCTCAAATTATTTGAGTTCTCTGTTGGATGATTTCTTTCTTATATTGAGTTATTGATTGAGAATAAACAAAATTTAAGTGTTAGCGTGTTTGATGTATGCAAAAATAGATCATATTTAAACCTTATTTTAAATGACAAATCATATCTAAATTGTTATTTTGATTAATTTTTGTTGTAATATCACATAGTTCAGGTTAAACATGAGGTTATCTACTATTTTGTGCAGATTTAATGAAAAGAACTTAAGATAAAGACCAATATAGGGAAAGATATGATTTGATTATGGTGGTTCACTTTCTAGCTAGAGGATGAGATAAAGTGAATATAATACAATATTTAAATATGTTTCAATAAAATTTGGATTGATAAATCATATTCACAAAGATAAATCTAATGTATATTAAAATAAAGATTATGATAAAGTTTTATTTGATTACACTTATCGTTTTATATGAGATGGTCACCAAATTTATTACTATAAGTAGATGCGACTTATGACCTCATATGAACAAACAAATTGAGGGAGCAAAACACAAGTTATAACTTATACACATTGTTATAAAATACGATTTATGAATTATTCCCATTATTTCAATAATAATGTCCTTTTATTCCTCTATTATCATGAGTGAGAGTTCTATTAGTTTATGGATTAAGGAGTACGCCCCTTGATGAAGAGTTGTTATCTTTAATCATCCTGTGAGTAGTATTAGATTGCAAGAATAGTATTAGGATTCTTATGAGCTTTTATTAGATTAACATTGAGAGATTGGAAAGAAGACCAGTTAAGAGATCCAATTGAATCCTATAGTACGAGAGTAAATATAACATTGAATGGGGAACGAGTTTTGTATCTAGAAAGAGAACTTAAATCTTTAATTGGGTGGCTCACCTCCACATATTCATGGAACGGTCGCAATATTAAGGATTTACTAAAGTCAAGTGCTAAACTTTTCTGGGAAACAATTTTGTTATTTTAAATTCAATCTTATTTATCTTTTGTTTTTTATGTTTATCTAGTTTACTCCATCTTTATCTCATTTCATATTTAAATTAAATCAAATTTTTCTTAAGAATAATTAATTGAACACAATCAAGAAATATCCCACTCCTCTTGGGATCCGTCTTTTTACATCTTTACACACAACTGTGAAGTTGCGGTTTGAGCACATCACTAATTGTTTTGCTTTTACTTTCAATCTCCTCTTTTTTAATTATGACAAACATTTTTGGAATTATTAAAAAGTAAATATTCAATATACATATGCCAAAGAGTCGAGATTATATATATTAAACTTGTTTTGTAAGACATAAAATGCTAGTCAAGAACATGTATTATGTATATGATGTATTCATAATGGAAACAAAGATAACTCCATTGCACATAGTTAAGTCAAGGAAACAAGAAATTTAAATCGTAGTAACCAAATACCGACTACTTGGCTATTACAAAAAAAATTCAAGTACGTAATACAAATTTCAAAATTAAATTACAAATAATACAAGGAAAGACAACCTAAAAACCAAGCCTAGAATGGTGAGTGCACATATCTTCAAAATTTGACAGCATAGTAGCCTCCATGTTGTCGATTCTCGCATTAAACATATCTTCATTCTCCTTAAAATGTTCCTTCATGTAATCTTATCCTTTAGCATATCAACATTGCTTTGTATTTTTCCTTCTTCCATGTAATTCATACACTCCAATTCAGAATCAGAAGTGCCAAACAAATGATTTTCATTATTACGTTGGGTCCAACTTCTGGTACCACCTTCCATATATCGTCATCTCTACGTTCATCTTGTTAAGAGTTGAAAACACAAAATTTTTAGTCTTGCGAGACGTCGAAATACTAATATGTCCAATAATATTAATCTCATAATGATTAATGATGAGTGATACACAGACAAAGTAGGGAAGATTTACATTGTCTACTACTAACTGATAAACCGGCTCGTAAAAACACCGAATCAGGTTGTCGAAAACAAGTATAAATAATTATCTTATCTACAAGGACTTGAGTGATATTAATTCATTCGACAATAATTATGGTCTTAAGCTAAGAGATTTATCAAAAGTGGTTTTGATTATGTAACTAAATAAGTAGAAACTAAATTAAAGCTAAATGAGATAAAAGTGTTGGGATTAGACTATGATAATAAACATTTCAATATCTGAATGATTTAACTTACATAATTATCTATACTTTGATTTACTTGACACCATTTCTATCTAGCATAATTATTTCCCTAATGATAAGATTAACAACTCATTTTCCTAACCATCAATTCTTTGAGTGATTAATAAAACAAACTGTAATACGCTTGTATGTTATATTGACTAATCAATCTAACTCTATTCCCAAAAATTAGACCTACTAAATGATATATTCTAGCTTAAACTCAAACATGTGATATCCACCAACAAATTCAACATCTAAATTTATGCTTTAGCTAATCAAACTAAAACAAGCATCAAGAACAAGAATAAACCATAAAATCATTGCATAAACATGAATAAATGGAAAATTGAATTAAAATAGGTATATCAAAGTGAGTAGCTATATTTGATCCCGACAACTGAGGAATTAATTACTCATTTTCATGAAAACTAACACAATAGAAAAGAGAAAATGAAGACCATCCTTGGAAAAGCACCATGATGAGCTCCACAAGATTATTATGTCCTTATTCCCAAGACTCCTTCTACAATGGGTTGCAAAACTCCTAAAACTACGAGCCTAATACTAAGAAATCGAAAAATAAGGAGGGGGAGATTTAGGGTTCAAAAATTATGTATTCCCCTTTTAAAGTTGTAGAAATTTGTGTATCGATCTAATAGTGAATGAATGCAGTGCCACAATTTTACTCGGGCTTCTTTGGTTTAAATCCTTGTTTTTCCTTAGAAAATATACCTAAAAGTAAAATATTAACTGAGACAATGATAATTGCATGCTAAACAAATTATACTAAAATTGAGTCAATTAACTACAATTGTATTAAATTGGAGTCAAAATGTGGTGGCAAATAATATCCAAAAATGCGGAAGTTTTATACTTATCCACTCTTGCCAACTTAGAACTTTATTTGTACTTAGAATAAAGTCCAAGATAGAGTTTAAAAAACATACTTGAAAGTAAATTGAAGAATATTTAAGTTGAGGCCATAATGAGCATAATAATCAAGTTACCATTTCTCAAACATTCTTCAAGAAGCTAAAAGAATGAAATGAGTAATTAAAGGATGAAGAAATCTTGTCCACAAATGAAAACACACATTAATCAACTTCATTATCATAATAAGAATTTGTAAACAAATAATCCATTATTAGTCAATCAAGAAACACAATTCTCCCAACCAGTGTTTATCTCACTCTCTCATCAAGTATGAGGTTCTTTCATTTTGTGCACTGAGTTGACTCAAAATCAATTTTGTTATTGTCTAAACAACTATCAACAGTAAATATGAAACATGGATCACTAATATTTTAATAAGGTTATAATGGGTAGGCTAAAAAAATGGTTTTTCTAGATAAGCAAAAACTCTAAAAGGTTAAGAGAACAAATCCAAAAGAAAATTAGTATTTCTCTTTTTTATGTGAGTGTATTGGGCCCATAGGACTCTGCCACTCACATAGGGGGCTGAATAGGTGATACAGTACACGATTATCATTGCACGATAAATAAAGAGAAAACAAAAAATTATACATTTTTAATCGATGATACACAAATTTAATCAATTAACTAAACAACTTAATCAATTATTTAGTTCTTGTTCATCAAAAACAATTTTCTTTCGATCTCCAAGATTACCAAGATTCTACTCAACTTATATACACTTATTACAAACAATTAAGAACAGTAAATGCACAATATAGTATATGCAATTAACACAATATTATATGCATGTCAAGTTAAGTAAAACAAGTAAAGCGGAAATGTAAAAGATAAGGGAAAAGAAGAATGAGACACAACTTTTATCCTGGTTCGTTTGCGGGTCCACTTGCAAACTACATCCAGGTCCCCCTTCTGATCTCAGGAGACGCTACTTTCTTGGAATCGTTAAGCCCCCGCTTCGATTTGACTACTAAGCTCGCCTACTAGGATACCACACCGTTTGCGTCTCTAGCCCCAGCCGAAGTATCGCTTAATACCAAGACCTCTTGCTTCTCATGAAGACACACCTAACAACAACTAGGATTTTTCCCAAACCTATTCTCCTTCTATGGTGATACAACACACCAAGAGAATGTTTTAATGGCTTAGTCTAACAATTTTCTTCAAGTTATGTCTGCACCTAATATGTGTAGATTTTACACTCTTTTCACAATCTAAGAATCCTTCTAAAAGATTTCACAATTACATAAATAAAATGCGTGAGATGCAAGATTTATTTTTCAACAAAAGATTTCACAATTAAGCTCAACAGGTATCTTGTAAAGATTCACCCTTTTCTTTTCTCAAAAGAACACTTTGAAATCTCTCTAAAGATATGAAAGTTAGAGCTTTAGATTTCCTGAACAATATGTGTAAAACTCTTCATTTTGTAAACGAGTTCTAACTATGAATTTTTTTTCTCCATTATTATTATGAAGCAATATGAAAAACTTGGGGTTAAAATATTATTCTATTTTAAACTGCAGTTAATCGATTATACTTAATCTTAATCGATTAACATGTTCTTGAAAATAACAGAAAATAGAAATAGTAACAACCCTTAATCGATTAACCCCTCATTTAATCGACTAACAGGTTCCCAAGAAATCAATGATTAATCGATTAACATATCTGTTAATTGATCAATGGGTTTCTAAAAATATATTTCAATTATGAATGAACCTCCTACATGATTTATAAACTAATGATGCATGACTCTGAATGATGTATGATTTAAAAACACTTTTTAAATGCATTCAAAACATATGATGATATATGTATGTATGTGCATGTAAATCATGTATGTATGCATGTAAGTCTCATTTTAGATATGATTGATTTTAGCTTGTGAGACTTTAATTGGGGTTCATCCTAGCCTAGAATCTTACTAAGCAAGCATCTTAAGACCTAATAAAGATATAAAAATACTTAACCTCTAGATCCTCTTTTGAATGCTTTACCTTGTATGAACTTGAGTCTTGACTTTATAGTTGATACTTGTTGTTTGTTGATTTTATCATCCTCTCAAGCTTGTCCTTGAACATTTAATCACGTTGTCGACCCTTGTCTTTATCAATCTTTTGTCTTCATCAAACTATATGTATCCTTTGTCTTCATCAAAACATATGTGATGCATGCTTGCATCTTCAATCTCCCCATTTATGATGATGACAAACACTTGTTAACAACATGTTGGATATGGCAATTCTTTGTTGGATCTGCTTAATGCTAATCAATTATGTTTTCTATGTTCTTGTAAGTTGATGTGCATTTTTCCCTCTTGCTCCCCCTCAATTCGAGCATTGGGCGATTTATTCTTTTTCATTGCGGAAGCCTCAACTTATCTTCTCTTTAAAGTCCTACAAAACATAAACAACAAATTTTCTCCTCCTTTTGGAATGATAAAAAAACAAAGTGATATATAAAAGTATATTGCCAAAAGAAAGAAAAAACACAATGCAATTTCTACTGATGTTAATTGATTAAATAATGCTTAATCTATTATGTGTGATTTAATTTTTCCCAGAATTGCATTTTAGGTGATGGTTAATCGATTATGGCATGTGCTTAATCGATTAAACCTAATGTTATGACAGATTAAAGTGCAGGCCACATGCTATAGCAGAAATATTTACAATTTGATATCACTGGTTCCATACACTTATTTTATACCAATTATGTACATTACATGAAAGCATTTGTTTATGATACCATTTTTTTATTCCTTTTTCATTTATATAACACCACTTGTTTGTTGAAAGTTAAGCACAATTAGATCAATGCACTAGATTTGAAAATTGCTAAGCATTCATTCCTCCATTGATCAAATGATTACAAAAGTGACATAAACAGTACATAATTCAATTTGATAGCACAAAACTAATTCATTCATAGCATGTTATGGCAATAAATTTCAAGTTAGAGCACAAAGACAAACTAACAAGTTTGGAAAATTACTATGCAATAGCCAAAAGATTACGAAAACCACAAAACTCCTAAAAAACACCTAACTAGGACACACACCACATCCTAAGCTAGCTAGAAGGCGGTTGCGGAAATCCACCAAAGGAACTGAACAAAAAGTGAAGCTACTCGAATTGACTCTGATTCTCTTCACCTTGTCTTCAAAACTCCGCCATGAGCCTATCCTCCATTGATTGTATCCTAGATACAACTTCTTGGTTCCTTGAGTCAATATGCTCATTTAGGCATTGTTTAATGGAATCTAGATGAGCCAAACCAAATGATGGTCCTTGAGGCATATCAGACGCCTCTTCATTTTCTTGCCCTTGGTTTTTCTCACCTTGCTCACCACCTTCTTCTTCAGACATTTCTAAATCCATAGTGGTCTTGTAGTCTTCTTGGTACATCCATCCACCTCCATATTTATAGATACTCATCTTGTGAATGATGTTCTCATGGACCATGTGCTCTATAGAATTGATAGCAATTATCTCCGCACCAGACGTGTCGATATTTAAATGATCAATGACACATGAAATAAAAATTCCATAAGCCAACAATATTGAAGAAGATGATGCAATACTATACATCACTTTTATACTCTCATCGAGCTAGATAATCAATATCCCATCTTTAACAGCAAACATAAGCTTCAAATCATTCACTGTTGGTTGCGCATGATTTGTGTTGCGCTGAACCAATATATATGCTATTAAGTACTGTAAAAGCCTACTTTCTACGGTTAAAGAACCTGCTTTATGAGCTCACCTCAGACAAAGTAATGAGGTCCCCTTAAGCGTGACTTATACATCTCTATAGAGTCATACTTGCTCCATCTGTCATCATTGCAATCTCCAAGGGATCCACCATCACAAGATAAACCTCCCACATCCATAAACAACACATCATTCATTAAAATTAGCTTCCATTGCACCATACTCCTATATCCACCATCCTTATACTAAAAGTTAGCATAAAACTCTCGAACTAGAGAAGGGTAAATGTTACTAGTTAATTGCAGAAAATGTACGACCCCTTGTACCTCCAATTCATGCGGGAATTGAAATCCTTGCTCCACCATCCATGCGATGTCGGCATATCGGATGTATGTAGGTTTCCGGCTTATGAACCGAGCCAACCTCTTTGCCTGAAGAGCAGGAGCACAAAATGGGTCTAAACTCAGTGGAGGATTCTGCCTAGATGAAGAAGACCCTTCAACATTGAGATTTCTCGCACGTCTAAGATGACACAGAGAACTGTCTAAACCAACGGTATGTTTCACTCTCTTGGTCTCTCATTACTCATGTTTGTAGAACTATTGGATGGGTAATTGATTATGAGTGAAATACGAAATTAGGGTTTGAAAGGGGGTAAGCCTAGATTTTTCAATTACAACCGAATTGATGGGTTGGATGCTTAGAGGAGGAAAGAAAAAGGGAATGTGTAGCTCTAACATGAGTTTGAGAATGAATTGTAGGATCAATTTAGATAAGAAGACAGACTTCACGAGGTTAGGGTTTGAACAAACGTAAACCATAACTGAGGTTGAATTTTTTTTATGACTGCATTTAATCGATTAACCACTATGTTAATCGATTAACGGGATTTAAATTTTAACATAATTAATCCATTATGTTCCAGCTTAATTGATTAAAAAATTAAAACAATTTTATCCCAGGTAATCAACTAAAGAAACATATAATCGATTAAGACAATTTGAAAAAGTCCAGGTAATCGATTAAAACACAAAACAATCAATTAAATAAGACACAGAAACAAATTTTAGCACAATTTAAATTAGTTTAGAGGTTTACTAAGACTCTAAGATAAAGATCTATCCTAAATATCTAATGTACACTTAACATTGAGCCAAAAGAGCATGAAAGCATATTCAATCAAGAATGCATTTTACAATTAAGAATACATGCATATAATAGCGAAAAGTGAACTTATTTAGGATTATCTAGATGTCTAGCATGCATTCAAACACTTGTATATTACATCGAACAAAACATGTGATTAGACATTATAGAACAAAATTTATCACAATATTTGGTTACCTCACATGTTTTACCTCATCCTTATCAAGATATTTGAAGTTTGCCATATTTGATGTTTTCTTTTGCCTTTTTTCAATTCTAGATTCTTGTCCTTTTCTTGCATAGTATATCAATTCTTGAAGTGTTTATCCTCATGAGTACCTACAAAACAGTAAGCATACCTTTCCTTTCCTCTTTTGGAGATGGCTTAATCAAGCATTAAATTCGCAATGGCTTTCCAAAGAGTATTTTTGATTAAATTGCATTAATATGATTTATAACTTGTTGTGCTTTAACATGATTAGAGAATTCTATATAGTATTTCGCATTTACTTATTAATCAAAACATGGTTGAAAGACTCTTATTCTTGTTCAATAATATCATGTTTGCATTTAAGAGCATGTAATTGTAAAACACAAAGCATTAGGCCTAAAAGTGATTTATGAGGGAATTCATGATTCTTTATTTTATGGCCTTGCTAGGATTTCATTATAGAGTATATTTGTGACATTTAAAGTATGTAATACTTGTAGTTAAGAAAGATTCCTTATTTTATCTTTGTTGCACAATACTTCCTAACTTCAAGCATTTGTGATGACAAGTTGCTCATAAGTGTCATAGTCTCTTTTCCTTTGGTGACAAGTCAAAGAAGTTTGAACTTCTCACTTTCCATGTCCCTAGAACATTTCCCGTCCATATGAAAGTTGAAATTCATATGTCCTTAGGCACACCTACAAAACACAATTACTTGCTTTTCTTGTGTATCCAAATAACCTTAGGTCCCTTGATGTTAGTAGCTTGGGGATTTTGTTTCTTAGTAATCCACATACAATTTCCATTTGGAACGTCATGCATTCTAACACTACATGCATTCAAGGTATGACCATTCAATCCACAATAAAAGCAAGTAGAGGATTCAAGATATAAAATTTTCAGAACAACTACTCGTTTCTTATGAAGTGTGTTATTTGTATGCATATATCCCATACTAGATTTAATCCCATCATTTTTTACATGTAGCAAGTAAGTTATTTGAATTGTGATTACTAGATGTGAAATTTGCAAGTTTATCATTTAGGACATTATTTTCATTTTCCATGTAAATGCAATTTTCACAAATAGATGTCATATTTAAATTAGTAGTACAATCACATGAAGGGTTAGCAAGTTTAACATCTAAGGTTTCATTTTCAATTTTCAACACATCAATGAAGTTTTGTAATTCACATATCTTCTTTTCAAGATCTAAAATTAACCTTTTTCTTTCTATATTCCTTTTAGCTAACACTTTAAGTTCTTTATGCATTTCAACATAAGCATCATAAAGCATGTTATATGTGAGAAGTATATCAGAATTTGAGATAGAATCAGATGAGTATACCTCACTAGGCACATCTTTCTCACTTATTTTGCAAGATTTCAGATTTTGAGACATTAGACAAATCTTGTGTGATTCTTCATCTTCCGAGATGCTTGTTGATGAATCGACCTCTTCGGATTCATCCCAAACTATGTATGTCTTCTTAGCTTTGATGTCCCGAGAGTCTTTCTTGTAATCATGTTCAATCTTCTTGGAAGAGGTAGGGCATATGTACCTCATGCGTCTTACTTTCTTACTTTTTTGGCAAGATGCATTTTCTTTGAGATACTTTCTCATTTTGATTAAAATTTCTTCATCTTCCTTATGAAGCTTCTTGGTTCCTCCAATCTTTCTTATGTATTTTTTGAATTTGTTGATAAGGAGGGACATGACTTCGTAATCTGTGTCGGAATTGAACTCATCATCATCATCATCATATGTCTTCCTTTGACTTATTTAATGTGATCTTGTTGCCTTGAAGGAGGTTTCTTTGATGTTCTCGTCCATTTGTTCATTGAGTGTCAAACGTCTTAGTTCCAACTCATGTTTTTGAAGTTTGCCAAATAAAGTTGCGACCGTCATTTGTTCCAAGTCCTTTGACTCGATGATGGCAGTCACCTTGGGTTGCTATTGTCTGTTCAGAAATCTCAACATTTTAACAGTTAGTTCATGTTTGTCAAATGACTTATCTAATGCAATGAGATCATTAATAATGTGAGTAAATTGTTTTTTGCAAATCAGAAATAGACTTAAGTGGAAACATACAAAATAACTCATACTCATGCATCAATGTATTTAATCTAGATCATTTGATCTCACTAGTGCCTTCGTGGGTTACTTGTAAAGTGTCCTACATATTCTTGGTACTATTGCACTAAGAAACTCTAAAGAACTCATCGTATGAGAGTGCAAAGGTTATAATGTTTTTTGCTTTCAAATCAAGTTGCACTCTTCTGTTTTCCTAGTTAGTTAAGAGACTTCTAGGTTTCTATTTCGTTTCTCCCTTCACTATGTGTAGTGGAACGAAAGGTCCATATTATATGAAATCCCAAATTTCCGTATCAATGGCCTCAATGAAGATCCTCATTCGGATTTGCCGTAGGCTAACCCTTTGCCAATGAAAATCGAAGGGCAGTCGATGGATGCACTATCACCGCTAAATGGGTTAGAAGAGCCCATGGTAAAAGTGCCTAATATCAATGATCTAAATGGCTAAGTTAGCACGGTCATACTAGCTCTGATATCACTTGTTGGGTCCCATACGGTTCTGTCACTCACCTTTGAATGATGTATGATGTAAAAACACTTTTTAAATACATTCAAAACATATGATCATGTATGTAGACATATACATGTAAATCATGTATGTAGGAATGTAAGTTTCATTTTAGATATGATTGATTTTAGCTTGTGAGGCTTTCATTGAGATTGATCCTAGCCTAGACTCTTACTAAGGAGGCATCTTAAGACCTAATAAAGATATAAAAATACTTAACCCCTAGATCCTCTTTTAAATGTTTTGCCTTGTATGAACTTGAGTCTTGACTTTATAGTTGATACTTGTTGTTTGTTGATTTGATTATCCTCTCAAGCTTGTCCTTGAACATTTAATCACGTTATCGATCCTTGTATTTATCAATCTTTTGTCTTCATAAAACTATATGCATCCTTTGTCTTCATCAAGACATATGTGATGCATGCTTGCATCTTCAATCTCCCCGTTTTTGATGAAGACAAACACTTATTGACACTTGTTAACAACTTGTTGGATCTGCTTGATGCCAATCAACTATGTTTTTCTATGTTTGTGTAAGTTGATGTGCATTTTTCCCTCTTGCTCCCCCTCAATTTGAGCATTGGGCGATTTATTCTTTTTAGTCGCGGAAGCCTCAACTTATATTCTCTTTATAGTCCTGCATAACATTAACAACAAATTTTATTCTAACAAGCACTTCTTTAACGTCATTAGCTTGATGAATAATATGTTATCAAGGATCAAACAATTAGATAAGCCAGAGCAACACAACATGTCACTACATATATCGCTTCAGTAGGGTATCTAACTTCTTCAAACATGTGTTACTAGGGGCTCTCCTCTCACTTTCTTTTATATTATTTTTCCTCATATTACCACTCACGTTTTATTTCTATTTTTCCACTAGCTACTACTAACTTATTCTCACTTTTATTTGTTTTAATTTCTCTATCCATTTCATGATCGCTCTCTTCTTCAACAACAAAAAACTTTCTTATATATCAAAGTCTCACCAATATCATTACGAATTATTTCATCGTCTGGTATTGTGATGAAGTTACATTGTTTCTCTTAATTGGGTTCAATGTTGCTATTGAAAGATTTTTGTTGATTTTCTACTAGTTGTTCTGTTAATTAACCAACAAGAATTTCCAAGTTCTTTATGGAAGCCTCAATATTATTCTGATTTGACATTGATACCTACATAAATTTAGTAAATGTGCTCGTCAATTTGGATATTCTAGCTTGTTGTGGTGATGGAGATTGCTGATATGGAGAAGACATGGCGGAAGCACATGCATCTAGTTCTTATCCTTGACTAGGGTTGTGATTATCCCTAGTGAAATAATTTTCACTTTGAAGTTCATATGGCCCAAGCTGGTTAGTGTTGAAAGATTTTATCGTTGCTTGCTTATTGAGTGCAAGTTTATGATTAACTTATTTAATGACAGGTCGATTCTTTTCTCGCTATCTCAGCCTTGTTGGAATAAATTCCATACCATCTCGGCTTTGTTGGATTAATTCCAACACCAGTATAATGATATGAATTTAGCAATTTAATACAAGTGATAATGAGTAATATTTATTTTCGTTTTCCTTTATTAATGAAACTACTTCCTGATGGAAGGTTGGTAAAGAAAAAATAAATAAAGTAATAAATGAATGTTAGTTGCAGAATTTAAATGATAGAAAATAAATGTTAGTTGCGGAAAATAAATGACAGAAAGTAAAAGTTAGTAGTTAGATCACTCATTATAACTGTGTATATTTCCTTTTCACAAAGAAACAATTTATGAATTAAATTTCACTTTGATTCAAGGTTTCTTTTTTTGTCAAGAAATAAAATTTATAAGTTAACACTTTACTATTTTACATTTGCCTGTCTTTCAAGATTCAATTATAGTATAGTATAGGGTTATGTCGAACCACAATGAATTGCCTAATAGAACATTATTATAAACATGTTATATCATTAATAAAGTTTGAACATCTTTTTGATTTGATTTTGTTTCTGAAATTTTAACAAGTAAATAAATAAACATAAACAACTAATATGCACAAATTCTTGAGGAGAAAATTTGTTGGAAATATGGAATTATTTCTATACTCAATTAATTTTGAAAACATTACAAGTTATGTGTTATACTTTCGGTTGATTCCATACATCATTTCTAAATCCTTCATCTAGTGTCCTAGGATGATAAGATGATTTTTAAACTTTATGTAATGCACTAAATAATAGTTAACTGCCACTCGTCGGAGTAGGTTGTCACACCTTACTTTAGCTCCATTAACTTTATTTAGCCTTGAACATAAGTTGCTTAAAATAGATGCTTGATGTGGCAAGTGAACTAAGCTGTAGGTTATACTTTTTAGTTCACTTGTCAACACTTTAAGAAGAAGCATTTTTGGATCTTTAAATCAAGTTTTAGGTGATCAAGCTAAAACCACATTAAGAACTTCATAACTGCATTAAGAACTTCATAAAGAATTAAAACTTAACCAAAAGTAATAACTTAAATGAATTGAATTCAAAAGATGATACAACTAAAGAGAAGAAATTACACCATAATCCAAATCAATATGTAGGAACATGAGCCATCTATCCAAGGATGAGATGCTTTTGGACCCAAATGAGATTACAAAATTATGTTTTTGTATCACATTTTTCATCTCCTTTCTCCTCTTGAATTAAGATGAAACTACAAAATAAACTTACCTAAACTAGTTTGTAGTAGAAATTCTCCAAGAAATTACAAGAAGAAGAGAAGAATTCGGTTTCTTGGAGAGAATATGAGGAATGGAATGTATGAATGTGTATCAATTTTCCTTGAAGTACCTCCTATTTATAGAATATATCTGCCACTGCCAAGCTCCTTTCTTTGACTTCCAAGCTGCTGACCAAACACTTCAGCATGTGTTTAGTCACTTGGCCAAGCAGCTTGGTCGCCTGCTTGGGGCTGAGTCACCCAAGCTAGTTGTGAGCTACTGGCTCACCTATTGTGAGCTACCTCTGAAAAGCCTATGAAGGCTACTTGGAGTGAGGTCATGCATGATATCATTGTTTCTTGGTGGCTAAGTCAACTTGACCAAGTTGCAGGGTGCACAACGCCAAGTGCCTATGTGACACCGCTAAGCTGCCTGCTTGAGCATCTTTGATCGTGATGATGGTGATGTGGCTTGGTGCTTGATGATCTTATCAGGTGTGTGGTTCCAAGCTAGGTGGTCCAGGTGCTCCACTAAGCTGTCTGCTTGAGCAGGTTGGCTAGTGTCAGGCTTGTGTTCTGACCGTGTCAGGTTGGGTCTGACCGTGCTAGGTCGGTGTCTAGGTCAGCTAGGCGTGGGTTTGTTCCAAGCTAAGCTAATTAGTGAGCAGCTTCATGTTGACCTCATACTTTCCAAATAGGACAAGTCTTGTTAAGTCATGATTAAGGCTAAGCACATAGCTTGCCACGTCAAGCTTAAGCATGTCATGCGTGGATCATTTTGGCCTATTTTGAGTACTTTGCTTGCATTTGATTAATTCTTCTCGTTTCCACCTAAATCCTACAAAATATAATACAAAAGAAATGCACAAAGCATATAAACAAGATTGTGATATTTTATCCAAAAGGTGTTGAATTAAGTTGGTTTTCTCAAATTTGCCTAGGATAAGTGTCATAAAAAATGTATAAAATTTAGGCATTTTTGGTACTTATCAGTTAGCCAAATAGTTTAGGTCTTCCTCATGGATATTAGTAATTGAAGAATGACAAGCAGTATGGTGATTTTCATGATGCATTCCACAAGTTGTGGCTTGCTGGTGCATGTTTGAAGTTTTTAACATTTCTCTAAGATTGTGGGAGGTTATCTTTTTGCCTTGCTAATTTATCAATCAATTGGGTTAGTAATTTGTTCCAAGCTAGAATTGCATCTTGTGTCTCTAACTCCAAAACTCCTTTTTCCATTGTTTTTTATGAAGTTATGACCTTGTGGATCGATAGTGGCTATGGCTTCTGTGGTTGCAATTGATTCCTGAAAACATTTTTTCTTCAAGGAACTACTCGCAATTGTATCCAAAAGTAACTTAGATTGTTATTGAAGTCCATTGTAGAAGTTATAAATATGTGTCAGTTCCTCAAATCCATTATTGAGGCATATTCTCAATAAGGATTTGAATCTCTCGATTGCCTCACATAGAGCTTCATTTTCTCCTTGAGTTAAAAAAAAGATTGCTAATTTAGCCTCCAATAATTTGGACGATGAGAAAAAATGATTCATAAACTTCTCTCCCAACCAGTTCCAACCGATCCTTACTTGCAATGGTTGATCCAATAATCACTCCTTAGTTTTCCTAGTCAAGTATAAAGAAAACAACCTCAGAAATAATGAATCTTACTCTTCCTCCAAGATTCCAATCGTTCGACACATCTCATAGAACTAAACCAAGTGAGAATATGGATACCCATAGTCTAGTCCAATAAATGGGATGATATACACAAGTTGAATAAGTCTTGTATCTGTTTTGGCATGCTTTGCATTTCTTGGGGTTTACTGAGACTTGTGAGGCACCTTAAATTGTTTTGCCCCATAATTTTTTAGAGTCAAATGTTATTGTTGTTTGCTTTAAGCATACATTCTTATTGTAGGGGATGAGATGTAAACAGTAACAAGGGTACTTTATTCTTGCTCTTTTTCTTTTGGTTAGTTGATTCTTTCTTATTGCTAGAACAAGATTAAAAAAATGCAATTTGCACATATTAGTTAGTCAAGAGAAAGAAAAGTAAAACCAATAAAACAACTTAAGACAAAAAATTGCCATAATGCACAATATCTGGACTAAAGTCTTCGACAACGACACAATTTTGCTACCCGACAAATCAGTCAATAAAAATATTGAATTGGGTTGTGCAAATAAGTATAAAACTAAGTCATTCCATAATAATTATGGTCTTAAGCTAAGAAATTTATCAAAGGTGATTTTGATTTTGTAACTAAATAAATAAAAACTAAATTAAAGATAAATGCACTAAAAGGGTTGAGATTAGATTTTGCTACTCGACTTTCCAATAACTAAAAGATTTAACTCACAAAATTTTCTATATTTTGATTTCATCAACATCATTTCTATCTAGCATCATTAGTTCTCAATGAGAAGATCAATATTTCATTTCCCTAATCATTAATTCTTTGATTTATTAACTTTTAATAAAGCAAATTTTAATAAGTTTGGATATTATATCGACTAATTAATTTAACTCTATTCCTAGAAATTAGACCCATTTGATGAATATTCTAGTTCAAATTCAAATATACAATTTCCACCAATACATTCAACATCTAAAATCAGGTTTTAGGTAGTTAAACTAAAACAAGCATCAAACACAAGAATAAACCATAGAAATCATTATATAAACATGAATAAATTGATAAATGAATCAAAATAGATATATAACAGTGAGTAGCTACATCTAATCCCAACAAGAGAGGAATTGATTACTCATTTCCACGGAAACCAACACAATAGAAAAGAGAAGATGAAGATCCTCCATGAAAGAGGACCAAGGTGAGCTCCACAAGGTTGCAATGCCTTCAATCCTCAAGATTCCTTCTAAAATCAATTACAAAAGCCCTAAAACTACATGAATCCCACTACAATCAGTTCCATGTGTTTGTAACGCGATATCCAAAATTAGTCTTAATCCAACGTTGAATGAATGAAATGTCATAATTTTACTGGAATTATATTGGTTGAATCCTTGCTTTTTCTTCCAAAATATATTGAAAAGTAAAATACTAACCATGAGACAATGATAATTGCATGCATACAGAAATTGTAATCAAATTGTGTCAATTAACTATAAATGTAATTAACTGGATTCAAAAAGTGTTGGCAAATAATATCCAAAAATTCATTAATTTTACAATTATCAACTATCCCCAACTTAGAACTTTGTTTGTCATCGAACAAAGTCCAAACTAGAGTCCCAAACTTACCAATTCTCGCCCAGCGAGAATGATTTTACACATTTTGCCAAATTGACTATGCATATTGAAGATCCTTTTGTTATGAATATCATATCCAAATATTGTCTTGATCCAACGATGAATGAATACAAAGTCACAATTTTACTCGGGTTACCCATGGTTGTTGTCTCATTCTCGCTGAGCGAGTTATGACTCAATCCGTGAGAGCTTTTTTGAACATATCACCGATCCAGACGTTCATATTGATATTCCATGCATTATGAATGGAATATTTAATCCTTGTCTCAGTCTAACGGTGTTAGAATTGTACTTGGATTGTTCTAATTTGAATCCTTGTTTTTCCTTTCAAATTATACCTAAAAGTAAAATATTAACTACGAGATATTGATAATTGCATGCATAAACTAATTATACTCAAATTGTATCAATTAATTACAAATATAATCAATTGATGTCGAAAAGTGTTAGCGAATGATATGCAACAAAATGTGTAAATTTTATCATCTAGCAAGTGTGTTGCCACTATATGCTAAAGAATTACATTATATCAATGTATTTGAAAGTTATTCTTGATAACACATAAGTAATTAAGATTGTTGATACTAGGTTGAGCATTGTTATGCTCCCTTGGAATCTTGATATGGATGATAATAAAATGAATGAGGTTATCGTCTATCTTCACGTGTCTTGATTTTAGCGAATCTCCTTAGGGAAGGCAACGGGCACGGGCGGGCACGGGCGGGCACGGGCGGGCACGGGTAGTAGCTACCCGCTATCCGTTTTAAAATAGAAGAGTAATACCCATACCCGCCCGTACCCGTACGGGTACCTGTGAGCGGGTATTTGCGGGTAGTTCTGGGTACCCGCGGGTAGAACGGGTACCCGCAGGTTTCCTCTATTATAAATAATTTTTAAATTTTTTACTTCTATTGTGTTTCAAATAACATGAAACTTAATTATTTTTGTACCTTTTGATTAAATATTTTGCTAAAATGCTAAATTTATTGGTGGTTTCCATTTGTGTGATTTTTTGAATATATATTTTCTTTGTAAAACATGTGTGTTTATATACTTTCTATACATGTAATAATATTTGTAGGGTGTTTCAGCACCAAACTCATTAAAATATGTAAACAAAGTAAAAGGAAAAAATATACATAGTGTGATAAATGTTAGAATAATTTATTTTTTATTTTAATTAAATATAATATATTAATCATCTAAATAACGGGTACCCGCAGGGACGGGTACCATAATACCCGTACCCGCCCGTATGTACTACGGGTATTTTTAAAAACTCGTTTATAATACCCGCGGGTACCTGTTTGTGACCCGTACCCATGCCCGTACGGGTTTTACCCACGGGTACGGGTTTTTTTTGCCCCGCAAGTGACTTCTAAGAAATAATTGATACATGAATCTACTATAAATTTAGACTATTACTCATTTCCACAATGTAACCATACCTTCAAACTTCAAGCCTCATACTTAAAACAATTTTACAAGAGTCCACCTCAACATATGACATTAGTATAAAAGTGTTTAACAAGAGGAGGATAGACATTACCATTGAGTTGGTAGAAAGTAGTCAGTCCGTGAGTAGCAATAGAATGTGGAAACTAGAAACCTTTTTTGATTAACCAGTTAATGTCGCAGAACAGTGTGCTTCCAGCCTTCGATCCTCATAATGCTCCATGCTCTCCATTTGTCTTTCGTTAGTGATAAAAGGATCATGACGCATCTTCATCCTAACCTCATGTTCGTGAACTTCACCTTGGATTCTAGAATCAGAAGCACACACGTCACTACACCTTTTCCTTCCATAGGATCATTTATCTTCCTTCTCATTGTGAATGGAAGTCCATGAACGATGTGTTAAACAATTTTGCCTTTCCTATCACTCATAGTTGTGATTGAAATTTGAGATAAGGTAATAGATTAAAGAAAGAGAGGGGATTTAGTGTTTTACGAATTGAGAATATATGAACCGGTGAGGTATTTGAGAAACTTATGAGGACAGAGCACAAATTGACTAGTGCTCTAAGAAAAGAAGTAAAAATCGAAGCTCAAAACATGAATAAATTGAGAATTTGAAGAATTATTAAGAGAGACACCAGTGGATGTTTGGTTTGTTGAGGAATTGAGTCTGTGTGGAATTGTTGTGCAATGACTAATATTCTCTAGATAACAACAATACAAGTTATGAATTTGAGCTGATGTAAAAGTTTGTGGTAAATAGTTATATATTTATGTTATGTAAACCTAATATTAAAAGAAGAATAATAGCTAAACACAGATCCTGACTCTCTAATACATAGTGGTAGTCTCTCAAAGCTCCCGGGGATGTAGGTATAATTGGCCGAACCTCGTTACCAAATTCCTTTTGTTATTCTCTTATCTTTACTCTTTTATTATTTGATTGCTCGCTTGTTCACAACAATCGGTATCAGATGACTCTTAACCTAAGTGCCAAATTCGAGTTTAGGAAGTTCGATGGAACTAGTAATTTCGAATTGTAGCAAAAGAGAGTTAAGGATTTGTTGGCTCAACAAGGTCTATCAATGACCTTGTGTGAGAAAAAACTAGATGGTATAGACCAACCGGATTGGGAAGAGTTGAATGAGAAGGCTACATGAACCATACGACTCTATCTATCAGATGACATGATGTATCATGTTATGGATTTAACATCACCAATAGAGGTATGAGAGACATTAGAGAAATGGTTCATGTCCAAATATTTAACAAATAAGCTGTATTTGAAACAGAGACACTATGGCTTGAAGATGCAGGAGGGTGCTGATTTGCAACAACATCTCAACATTTTTAATCAAGTGATCAATGACATGTAGAAACTTGATGTGAAGGTTGATGATGAGGACAAAACAATAATATTATTGTATTCTTTGCCAAATTCCTATGAACACTTGGTGATATTGACGTACGGGAAAAACTCAATCAAACTGGATGAAATCACATATGCACTTTTGTCCCACACTCAAAGAAGATAGAATGTAGGGGAATGCTCTCAGGGTGATGGTCTGTGTGAAAGGGGTCCACGTGCGTGGGAGGAGACAAGTTAAAGGAGGTCTTGCAAAAAGGAAAAGAACATATTCCAAGGGTTAAACACCACTAAAGTACTTTAAATGCAAACAGACTGAGCATTACAAAAAGGATTGTCCAAAGGAACAGAATTCTAGCAAGTAAGTGAGAAAAGATGAAGTATCTACATATGCAAATGTTGCATAAAAAGATCACTCTAGTTATAATAGTGAAGTTGATCTACTATATGTATCATCAAATCATAGTGCAGATGAGTGGATACTTGACACTGGTTGTTCCCACCACATGACACCAAACAGAGAATGGTTCACCACATATAGGGCATGCAATTTTTCTTTCGTGTATCTCAAAAATAATAAAGCATGTGAAATTATTGTCATGGGAGAAACTAGAATTGTGATGGATGATGGTGTAGTTAAGACGTTATGTGAGGTTAGGCATATACCAGATTCGAAGAAGAATTTGATTTCTTTGGGGATATTGTAGGCAAAAGAATTTAGCTATAGAGTTGATGGAGATAGTGATATTCTTCGTGTATGCAAAGGTGCTCTGATCGTGAAGTGGTAGCCGCGAATGTGGGTGCTGTTGTAGGCCATCTGCATAGTAAACATATACAAAACAAGAAACAATACAACAGAGAGAGTAAGACATCTAATGAACATAAATTCATTGACGGCGTGGACTTACTCAGAATATCACACTCAGACATAAAATATATTTAAACATATAATTCATCAGTTATCATCAACATCATGAAGTAATACATAACTTACCAATTATTCCAACATTACCAATATATCAAATCATATAATCAACAATATACTCATAATCACATCACATACATAAACATATAAATACACCATA
>NC_032009.1:12168981-12200912 GCF_001865875.1 Lupinus angustifolius | reverse complement strand
GATCGGGTATTTTAAATCGTCCGATCCTAATATTCGATTAGAATTTCGGATTTCGGCATTCCGAGTGAAAAATATTTAGAAAATAGATATGAGTGCAATCAGAGTCTATTTTGACTCGAAATTAAATTACGAATCCAACTGCGCAATCGGAATTCGATTCCGAGTTACGGAACTCAAAAAGACACTTTTTGAGCCGTACTGAGCGGATTCGGCCCCGACAGTGGTCCAGAACCGACTGTCTCAGAAAATTACCAAAATTTACCATAAAATCGGAAATAAAATTTCAGGAATAAAACTCAACTAGAGTTTTGTCTAATTCCTTACCGAAAATTCCCAGAAATTCATTTTCGAATATATAATTAATGAAAATATTAGTAAAATCTTATAATTCAAACTCATAAAATTCGCGGTGTTACACATTTGGGACATATTAGTGGGTGTGGTGTGACAGAACTATATCAAAGATGACTGTTTAGGGGAGTCAACAAATACAAGTTAGATTTGTGCAAATGTTGTGTGCTTGGGAAATAGACACGAGTTAGTTTCAAGGATGACCAACATAGGACTTGGGGCATTCTAGACTATGTCCACACTGATGTATTGGGAGCCACCCAGGAACCATCCCTAGGAGGTTCTAGTTGTTTTTTTTACTTTCATTGATGACTTCTCTCACAAGGTGTGTGTATATTTTATGAAGCATAAGTCAGAAGTCTTTGCCATGTTCAAGGTTTGGAAGGTAGAGGTAGAGAACCAGACTGATACAAAAATCAAATATATGAGGTCAGACAATGGTATGAATTACAAAGACTCACATTTTTAGAAATTATGCGAGGAACATGACATTCAAAGGCACTTTTCCAGTGAAGAAGACTCCTCAGTATAATGGTGTTGTAGAGAGGATGAATAGAACTCTTATAAAGAGGATCATATGTATAAGACTGAATACTCAACTTTTCAAAGGGTTTTGGACAGAGGCACTTAGAATGGCATGCTATATCATCAATAAATCACGATGGGCTTCATTGGATGGTAAAGTTGCAAAAGAAGTATGGATAGGTAACCCACTCAATTATAATATGTTACACATATTTGATTGTCATGCTTATGTACATGTACCTAGTGATTAATGATCTAAACTTGATCCCAAGTCAAAGAGATGTGTGTTCATTGGATATACCAAAGGTGTGAAGGGATTCAAGTTCTGAGGTCCAATTTCTAGAAAAGTGGTGTTGAGCAGAGATGTAGTGTTTGATAAATATTTCATGCTGAAACAATCAATTTTAACGGAGGTACCCAGACCAAATGGAGAGACTTTGGGATCAAATATGATTCCAGTGAGCAATGAAATGATTAAAGTAAATAAAGGCAAGGAGCCATGCACTAGTTCAAGTCAAGAACACGATGATTCTCAGGTAGAGAGTTCAAGTGTGCAAGAGTATCTACTTGCTAGAGACATGGATATGCTTCCTATCAAACCTCTAGAGAGATATGACTTTGAGAATATGACTTCAGTTGCTCTCCATATCAGTTCAGGAAATCCATGTAGCTTTCAAGAGGCTTAAAGAAACCAAGAGAAAGAATAATGGATGGGCGTCATTATGGAGGGATGAAGTCTCTACACAAGAACCAAACTTGGGAGCTTGTTCTATTGCCCCCAAACAAGCGTGCAATTGGGTGTACAAGAGTAAGCTAGTAGTATCAGAAAAAGAAGGGGAAAAGTTCAAGGCTTGTCTTGTAGCCAAAGGATATTCACAGTAGAAGAGGATTGAATACAATGAGATTTTGTCCCTAGTGGTGAGACACACTTCTATTAAGGTAGTGTTTGCCTTGATAGCCAGACGAGATATGCACTTAGAACAAATGGATGTGAAGATTGTCTTTCTCCATTGTGAGTTTGAGGAGAAAATTTACATGACATAACCAGAAGGGATCAATACAGCTGGATAGAATAACTTGGTTTGCAAGTTGAAGAAATCTCTATATGGGTTGAAGCAGTCTCCTAGACAATGGTATAAGTGGTTTGACACTTATATGTTGAAGCTTGGTTACAAGCACTGTGAGTATGATTGTTGTGTTTATGTGATAAGCATTGATGATGGTTCTTTTATTTTTATGCTACGTTATGTTGATGATATGTTGATTGCTACTAATCATTTGAGTGATATCAATGAGCTGAAAATCATGCTAGGTAAAGAGTTTGACATGAAAGATTTAGGGGCTTATAGGAAGATTCTTGAGAAGGAGATTCACAAGGATATGGGAGCTAGAAAACAACGTCTCTCCCAACAAAGTTATGTTGAAAAGATCTTAGAGAGATTTGATATGAGCAATGCTAAAGTAGTAAGCATTTCATTGGAAAATCACTTCAAACTTTCCCTAGACCAGTGTCCAAAGACAAATGAAGAGAATAAGTTCCATATGCCAGTATAGTGGATTGCTTGATGTATATTATGGTTTGTACTAGACCAGACTTGACACAAGCAGTTAGTCAAGAACACAAGTACATGTCAAAACCAAGGAATCAACATTGGGAAGCAGTCAAATCGATTTTCAGATATTTGAAGGAGACTACAAGTTTCAGTATCATGTTTGGCAGTAAATAGAGTAAACCTTCAATTGTTGGTTATGTTGATTCAGACTATACATGAGACTTAGATTATAAAAGGTCCACAATAGGGTTTGTCTTCACCCTTGTAGGTGGACCAATTATGTGGAGATCATTAGTTGAGTATGTTGTTGCTATGTGCACAACTGAAATAGAGCACATGGCAGCTGGTGAAGCATCTAAAGAAGCCTTATGGTTTGCGGGGCTGGTAAATGAATTAGGTATTGATCAAGGCGAAGTTCTGTTGTATTGTGATTGTCCAACTGCTATCTTCTTGGCAAAGAACCAAGTGTATCATGTTAGAACCAAACATATTGATGTGAGATTTCAGAAGATCAAATAGTTGGTTGCTTGTGGGAAGATACTATTGCAGAAGGTTCACACCTTAGAAAATGCAGTTGATATATTAACCACGCGGTTACCGTGGACAAGTTCATCATTGCCTGAGCTTGCTGAACATTCGCTGATGCTAGACTATGGAGCGAATATTCTCTAGATAACAACAATACAAGTTATGAACTTGGGCTGATGTAAAGAGTTGGGGGATGATGACTATATATTTATTTTATGTAAACATAATGTAACAAGGAGAACAATAGCTAAGCACAAATTCTAATTCTCTAATATATAGTGGTAGTTTCTCAATGCTCCCGGGGACATAGACACAATTGACCAAACCTCATTACTAAATTCTTTATATTATTCTCTTATGTCTACTATTTTACTATTTGATTACTCGCTTGCTCCCAATAGTAATTGTAATTAATTCCACCAATTGATTGATTATTGTCTTAGTTGTAATCAATTGTCCATGTTGGAATTGTAGAGAAACGATTACACATATGAACTTTTACAGTTATTTTGTCAAATGATAGATTATTAATGGATTTTACCCAAATTTTAAATTATAATGTTACCAGCTAATCAATTAAAAATAAATTATAATGCAATTAAAAAATTAAATTATTTTGACTAGAATTTGATCTAAGGTATTTATATCTAATCAACCAAACAAATATGTATTTCATTAAAATAACATAAATAAAAAGTTAAAAAAGCGTGCAAATATGGAATGATGCAAATTGGATTTAAATGGTTGCAAATTAAGAACAATTAAACCACATAATTTTGATAAATAATACCTAGTTCTCTTTTAATGTAGAAGAATGTGTCTCTAGGAGGAGATTTTATAAAATGTCGACTAATTGTTTAGAAGTTTCAACAAACTCTATAATGCAATCTCCATTTTTGCATATAATCTCTCAAGAAATAATATCTAATTTCTATATGTTTTTTTGATGTAGCGGAAGCAATTGTTGCACAAAATTAGCCACAAACAATCAAATAAAGTGCATAGAATAAAAAGAAGAGAAGAAACAATAGAATTAGGTAATGAGGTTCAACCAATTATGCCTACGTCACCGGGAGCGCTGAGCACGTACCAAAATATTATTAGAGAGTAAGGATTACAAGCCCTAACACACCCATGGGCCCAAGTGCCCTTGGGATATTTCTATTTGGTGCTTCTATCTAGTGTATATTATAACAAGGTACTTGAATCCAATATATAACATTGAAATTCTACTCTATTCTAATACAAGGAAATGTGGGACTTCATATAATAACATTTTAAATATCCCCAACATTCTCCATCTTGATTGAAATAGACGGATATATCGCTCCTTAAGAAATCTACTTGAGAATCTCCACCTTAACAAATATATGACTCCACCTTGCTAAGTGCCTAATTCTCTTTAACAACTCTTCAACATAAGAGTCTGCTCCCCTAGAGCATTAACCTTATGAGTATCCTTGACGTTGTTACCATGATTCTAGCTCTCCAACATGTAGTGCAGCTTCCCGTACCGCCATCAAATGAAACACACCGCCTAGCCACCTATTGCTATGAAGTCTTTTGATATATAGAACCACTACACAAAAGTTCACCAACAACCGTCAACTTCAATTCTCAGTCAATCTGAACCTTGAAGCTTCCTTGGAAAACCTCAACTACTACCACCATTGTCTAGTCCGACAATCATAGTTCAACAGAATTATCATACTCTACCATAAGGAATATACCCATAGCACACACCTAGCATCTATGCTATCCAATTCCCGTGACACATCCTTGCATCCGAGCCAATGCCCATGTCACACCCTACATCTCTACTAATGCATGTGTTACACCTTGCATCAAAGCCAATGCTCATGTTACACCCGACATCAAAGTCAGACAATGCCTTTGTGCTTTTGTGGATCAACTAACAATTAATATCTTACACTTTGATGTCTCAAACACGATATTAGTATATTAAACTAGTCATCTCAAATGAGACCATTCTCTAAACACCTAGAGAGATATTGTCAGCATCTGTCTCAAAGCCAAACTTAACACTTGAGTCCGTATCTCCACCTTGATCCTAATCCAGTACATGAACTTCTGGGGTTCTGGATCAACATATATCGCCTCCACCATAGTTCCACCATGTTTACTTCTCCTTCAAGTCATCTACTTTATCCTTGTACAATACCTTTGATGCATCTTGTCTAGTCATCAAGCCTTCACCCTCTTTAGCCATTATTTGGTGCCTGGGTTAGGAGCCAACTACCAATTGGTTCTGATGCCAATTGCTAGTGTAGCGGAAGCGATTGATGCATAATATTGACAAAAAACACTCAAATAAAGTACATAGAATAAATAGAAGAAAAAAAACTAAAAGTGCAAAGTGTCAAGTATAACACTACTAGATTGCCTATGTTTTGATAAAGACAAGGATTTACTGAAAGCTTGAAGATGACTCAACACATCAACATGTCGTGGACTCAAGTGTTTCATATCTAGACTAGGTTCCTTAAAAGAGTCATTTTTTGAGTCTTAGATGTGTGCCTTATATATTGAGTCTAGGTTAGGTAAATCTAGATGCAATTGTCACAAGCCTTAAAAATAATCAATTCATTTACATGAGACATGTCATCTAGATTATTATATGTTCATGCATTAATCATACATGTTAGTTGTGCATTTGAGGCATAATATATTGGTAAAACATGTATAGTTGATAAACATAATATATAGGTAGTTTACCATTTAATCATTTAGCTGAAAAATGTATCATTTAATCGATTAAGAAAAGTGTTAATTGATTAACGTGAATTCGGTTTTAATAGATAACAGAAAACCTAAAAACAATTATTCTCAACAGTCCGTTAATCGATTAAAAGGGAAGTTAATCGATTAATTGGGTCTCAAAATGGCTTTCTATATAAACTGTGTTTTTAGGTCATGTACCAAACATCATATCATTCATTTTGAGAATTTCTAGTTGCATATTTTTTGTGCTTAATTGTGTCACATAGGCAGAGTGAAATGCATTGTGAGGTAGTGAGAGATAGTATCATGCTTAGGCTTTAATTGTCATATTATTGCACGTGGTTTAATATGTTAAACATTTCTATCTTTTCTTGCAAGATTCTTACATTTCTTTAGGAGAATTTTAGGGTAGAAATTCTGTGTTTCTACATATTAATGAACTCATACATATTCATGTTAACTATTGAGTTAGTATAGAGTTATTAGCCGAGTTTCAATTGTAATATTTTGAGCAACATTGTGCTTTATAATACTCTGTTTTTATTTTATTTTATTGTTGTAATAAGGGAAGTTGTCTCTTGGTGTCTTACCACCTAAGAGATTCAGTGAGTCTTCACCAAGACTTCGAGGTCTTGAGTTTAGAACGAGTTCTTGGTTGGGGCTAGATCGCAAGAAAGGTTTTCTTAGGCGATTAGAATAGTCCAACCAAGAAAGTGGATTCTTGGATTCAAGAAGGGAGCGTCTAAGTGTTTGTATTGGAAGTTTGCATGTAACAATACATCCGTTTCAATATTAGCAAAGAAAATATCCCGAGATCAGAAGGGGAGGACTGGATATAGTTTGCAAGTGGACCCGCAAACGAACTAGGATAAAATTCCGTGTTGCAGGATTTTTCTATCCCTAATCTTTACGTTTCAAGTTGTTTTATTGCCTAATATTAGCTAATATTTGAGATATTGTTAATTTGCTATATCTAGTTTAATTTTGTTCAAATATATATGCTTTATCTGTTCTTGAATATCGGTGACTGGCTGTGCAATAAGCCATTCTACAACTTGCTGTTTTATGTGAGTTAATCAATTAAGACATGGTGTTAATCGATTAACAGGGGCGTTTTCCAGAATAGGGCTTCAGTGCAAAAAGCGGTAATTGGTAACCGCGATACTTGTTCAACCCCCCCTTCTAGGTGTGTTGCTTTGCCCACCGCCAAAGCGGAATACATTGTCGTCGGTGTGTGTTGCACTCAAATCCTATGAATAAAGCAACAACATAAGGACTTTGGTCTTAATCTAGAAAAGATCCCCATTAAATGTGAAATACAAGTGCCATAAACCTATCCAAGAATCTCGTTTTGTATTCGAGAACCAAGCATATAGAAATTAGACATCACGTCTTGCACGATCATGTTTAAAAAGGCGATTGTGTGCTTGAATTTGTTGAAACTACTAAGCAATTACCTGATATTTTCACTATGCCTCGATCACGAGATACTTTCTATGATCTTCAAAGAGAACTTGGAATCCTTGATGAAAAATATCTTGATTAAATTGTCTAACCCTTTATTATGTGCTTCGCATGTTAAATGTCTAATATGCTTCAAAATGAATACTTATTGAATGCATTGTATTTCTAATATGATTCATGATCTAGTATAATAAGCTCTACATGTATGTGTGTTTAAAATTGCTTGATATATGTTAGAAATCTTTGCATGCTTCTAAAATTCAAAAACCTACTTGATTCTACAAATCTGATGACTGTTAATCGATTAACCATGAGACTTAATCGATTAGAATGAGTTCTAGTAGACAACACTTTATTTTTCACGAAATTTAATCGATTAACGTCCCATCTTAATCGATTACCTGAGCTTATTTTTCTAAAAAAATTGAATTTTAACTATGATTACTTAATCGAAGAACGACAATAGATAAAGTAGAAACATCAGCGTTTTTGGCATTTTTTTCAAATCGTCTCTATCCCCTTTTCTCTCTAAATCTCAAAGGCAACAACGAAATCTGAATTTTTAGCTTAAAAGAATATTAAACCTCACCCTCTACCCACATTGCACTTCATTTCATCCCAAATTTTCTCAAATTTTCAAGGAAACCCATTTTTCCCAATTCCAAACCCTAAGTTTAGGTTCCTCCCAAAATCCTCCTACACCTCTCAATTCTCCCGGTTTTGCAATAAAAAATGGAATGAGGTCTTTCAAAAAAGGATTAAGACAACTGCTCAATGTGCACCGATGGCTCCTATTGCTTCATCTTCGAATCCAAGTGTGAGGCAGGACTGTTGAGACCCCTACTACTCTCTCATATTGTAGGAGACTCGATTGTCAAAGTTCCAATGCAAGAAACCAACATATATAAGGTATGTCGATTTAACCTGGATGGCGGAACAAAATTTTGAATTTCCGCCAGGCATGCAAGCTCAAGGAGCTATCACTTTTCTAGAATTAAAGGGAAATATATACCCTGCATTGATTAGAGAATTTTATGCCAACTTTAGATATTAGGATGGAAAGTCAGTCTATGTTTTCTGGAAATTTATTTGAGCTGAGTCAGGAAATTTTCATGAATGTGGGAGGTTTGTCCACCAATGGTGCTAGAATTGGTAATTGTGATTGGGTCAAGAATTCATTAGATGTTGCTGAGGTTTACAAGTCATTTTTAAGAGGTCCCGATCTGTATATCCAAGAAGAATTAACAAAAGTTGGGTCATTATCTGTGGAAAATAGCCTATTGCACTATCTGATAGCGTACATTTTGGTTCAGAGGAACACAAATTATGCACAGTCCACCGTGAATGATTTGAGGTTCATGTATGCTATTAAGGAAAATGTTATGATTAATTGGCCTGAGGAGATCCTTAAGGTAATATATGGTGTGTCTACTTCTCAATCCAAGCTGTTATGGGAATTCTTGGCAATACCAAGAGGATTAAACTATTATGGATAAAGACTTATCTGGAGATGAGGATCAGGCAGGAACGGATCAACATAATGCAGGAACTCAGGGGGAGTCGGCTGGAAATGCACCATAAGAACCGCCCTTTGGATTAGCTCAGTTGGATGCTATTTAGCAAAGGCTGAATAATAGAATGGATCTACATTTCTAGTCTTTAAAGGATTCTTACCATACAGACTTGGAGAAATTTGAGGAACGTCAGGTCGCCTACATTGATAACCACTATCAATCTATGAGGAGCTTTATTCAAAACAATGTTGAGGCACATAATGATAGGTTTTGTGCAAAATTTGAAAAGCTGAGAGTCCTCATCCAGGAAGATAGTAGTCTGACAGTTCTTGATGACTGAGACCTTCCTCCGCATCCTTAGATTAGAAGACCTTAGAGCCTAGTTTGCCTTTGGTTTAGTTCTTCTATTGGCTAATTTTAAGGATTTTGTTGCTTTTTACTCTTGAGACATATTTTTCTCTTTGCATTTATGGGATTGTAATAGTTACTATATACTCTTGCTGAACTTTTATCACTTGATATGCATGATATTGAACTTTCATCATTACTGGTTTTGTTTTAAATTGCTTATATCATATGCATATCGATGTCATATATAGTATGAATGTATGTTTAATGGTACTTGACCATGATTGGTTATCTGCATCTATCCTACTTGACTAAGCTTGCTGATTACATGCTATGATATCAATGCTTGATCATTCTATGCTTAATTAGTTTTTGTATAACTTTACATGTCATTAAATTTGTTCATTTACTATATTCTATCCATTTAATCGATTAACGTACATATTTAATTGATTAAGTGTTTGTCAAAAAGTGCATTTGTTCAAGCTTCCTTTAACTTGTTAATTAATTGATTGATTACAGTTATGATTTCATTACATAACTCTTCTTACTTTTGACTAGATTGATTCATTTATCTTTTTGATAATGTCAAAATGAGGAGAAAGGTTACTTTGTTGTTTGATGTGTGTTTGCAGGTTGTAAATAATATTCAACTTTCGTTGTCTAGCTATGCGCTTTGACTTTGAAAATTAACAACCATATAATCAATAACCATCACCAAGTTATGCATCAAAACTATATTTGTGTGGAGTTTGTCATCATCAAAAAGGGGGAGATTGAAAGTGCAAAGTGTGAAGTATAACACTACGAGATTGCCTATGTTTTGATGAAGACAAAGATTTAGTGAAAGCTTGAAGATGACTCAACAAATCAATATGTCGTTGACTCAAGGGTTTCATATCTAGACTAGGTTCCTTAAAAGAGACATTTTTAGAGTCTTAGATGTGTGCCTTATATATTGAATCTAGGTTAGCTAAACCTAGATGTAATTCTCACAAGCCTTAAAAATAATCATTCATTTACATGAGACATGCCATCTAGATTATTATATGTTCATGCATTAATCATACATGTTACTTGTGCATCTTAGGCATAATATATTGGTAAAACATGTATAGTTGATAAGCATAACATATACGTAGTTTACCATTTAATCATTTTGCTGAAAAATGTGTCAGTTAATCGATTAAGAAAGGTGTTAATCAATTAACGTGAATTTGGTTTTAACAAATAACTGAAAACCTGAAAACAATTATTCTCAACAGCTCGTTAATCGATTAAAAGGACACTTAATCAATTAATTGGGTCTCAGAAAGGTTTTCTATATAAACTGTGTTTTTAGGTCATGTACCATACATCATATCATTCATTTTTAGAATTTCTAGTTGCATATTTTTCATGCTTAATTGTGTAATATAGGCAGAGTGAAATGCATTGTGAGATAGTGAGAGATAGTATCATGCTTAGGCTTTAATTGTCATCTTATTGCATGTGGTTTAATATGTTAAACATTCCTATCTTTTCTTACATGATTCTTGCTTTTCTTTAGGATAATTTTAGGGTAGAAATTATGTGTTTCTTCATAATAATGAACTTATACATATTTATGTTAACATGTGAGTTTTGTATAGGTTTTTAGCTGAGTTTCAATTGTAATATTTTGAGCAACATTATGCTTTATAATTCTTTGTTTTTATACTGTTTTTTTGTTGTAATAAGGGAAGTTGTCTCTTAGTGTCTTTCCACCTAAGAGATTTAGTGAGTCTTCACCAAGACTTAGAGGTCTTGAGTTTAGAACGAGTTCTTGGCTGAGGCTAGATCGCAAGAAAGGTTTTCTTAGGCGATTAGAATAGTCAAACCAAGAAAGTGGGTTCTTGGATTCAAGAAGGGAGCGCTTAAGTGTTTGTATTGGAAGTTTGTATGTAACAATACATTCGTTTCAATAATAGTAAAGAAAATCTCCCGAGATCAGAAGGGGAGGCCTGGATGTAGTTTGCAAGTGGATCCGCAAATGAACCAGGATAAAATTCCTTGTTGCAGGATTTTTCTATCTCTAATCTCTTTACATTTCAAGTTGTTTTATTACCTAATATTAGCTGATATTTTGGATATTGTTAATTGCCTATATCTAGTTTAATTGTTCAAATATATCTGCTTTATCTGTTCTTGAATATCGGTGAGTGACTGTGTAATAAGCCATTCTGTAACTTATTGTTTTCTGTGAGTTAATCGATTAACACAGGGTGTTTCAGTTCCTAAGGAGCATGTTTATTGTCAACTTGTGATCTTTGATTATTTTTCCAACAAAAGTGTCAGTTCAAATGACTTGGTAGTTATGTGCTCTAATATTGGTCATGTTGCAAGGACATGTGCTGTTGAAAATAAAATTATAAGGTGCACCTTTAGCCATTATAGACATGAGGGAACATGGATGATAGGAACAATTGCAACTTCCCCTGGAGAAATCATCCAATTATGTTCAGGTTGGCAATTCATTTCTAATATAGTAAATGATGCTAAACGAATTTAATTTCAAGAGCACACTTGGTTTATGTGCTATGACTCACAGGTACAATTATCAACTAAACTTACTTTTTGTTTAGTTCTAGTATTACTAGCATCGTTAATGAATTATGTACATATAAATATTCATGCGTTCATGCTACTGTTCTTTTTTTGTTTTAATTTTCTTAAGTAGTTTTTTTATACATTAAGGTTGGTTTTAAATAGTGATTCTAAAAATGATTGTTTTATTTTGTTATTCATGAATTTTGTGCCTTCTAAAAATAATTGGGATAAGAATAAAATGATCTATCTAAGGATGTGTGTCTGGATAGATTATTTTATTTTGAGATGGATATATAAAATATTAGTGATAAAATGGCCTCTTTCAGGACAAGCATCTTGTTAGACTATTTTATGTCAACATTTTTTATATAAAAGAGAAGAAAAGAGTATAAATTAGTTCCTTTGGGACTTTGTGTCTTGTCTGGTTATTTTTATTGTTCCTTTTATTAAAATAGTTATAATGCATGGTGAGGTAGCTCTACTATAGGTTTTGTGTCTTGTCATGTTACCTTATCTTGTTAAATTTTCTAAGTAATATTTAATTAAATTAAGGAGAGATAGTGCACTATGAGACTCGTTCCCTATCGCGTTATCTCAATTTGACATTTTCAAAAATAATTTAATTAAATCAAGAAGAGGTAGTGCACTAGGGGACTCGTGTCCTATCGCGTTACCTCAAATTGTCATTTTCAAGAAATAATTTAATAAATTCAAGGAGAGATAGTGCACTATGAGACTCGTGCCCTATCGCATTATCTCAATTTGACATTTTCAAAAATAATTTAATTAAATCAAGGAGATATAATGCACTATGGGACTCGTGCCCTATCGCATTATCTCAATTTGGCATTTTGAAAATAATTTAATTATGACTCGCTTCTAAGGAAATCTACTCAAGAATCTCTATCTTAGCGAATATATGACTCCATCTTGCTCAATGCCTAATTCTCTTTAATAACTCATCCACATAAGAGTCTACTGCCCTAGAGCATAAACCTTATGAATATTCTTGACGATGTTACCAAGAGCCTAGCTCTCCAAATTTGTAGTGTAGCATCTCGTACCACATCAAATGGAACACGCCGCCTATTGCTAGGAAGCCCTTCGATATATGGAAGCTCTACACAAAAGTTCACTAATAACCATCGTTTTCAATACTCAGTCAAACTGAACCTTGGAGCTTCCTTGGAAAGCCTCAACCACTACCACCATTGTCTAGTCCAACAATCATAGTTCAACAGAACTATCATACTCTGCCATAAGGAGTATACCAAGAACATACACCTTCCATCAATGCTAACCAATGCCCGTGCCACATCCTTGCATTTAAGCCAATGCCCATATCACGCCCTGCATCTCTACCAATGCTCGTGTTACACCTTGTTTCAAAGCCAATGACCATGTAATACCCTAAATCAAAGTCAGATGGTGCCTTTGTGCTTTTGTGAATCAGCTAGCAATTAAATTCTTCACTATGACATATTAGACATGCCATTAGGATAGTCAACTTGTCATCTCAAATGAGACCACTCTCTCAACATCTAGAGAGATATTGTCAGCATCTGTCTCATAGGAAAACTCAACACCTAAGTCCCTATCTCCACCTAGATCATAACCCATTACATGAACTTCTCGGGTTCTAGATCAACATATATCGCCCCACCATAGTTGTAACACCGTGATTTTCTATACGCGTTTTATTAATTATTTAATTGACAAATGATTAGTTTTAGAAATTAATCGGCATTGATTTGAGATAAACCTCAATTGATTTTTAGTCTTATATTGTGATTTCCTAATTTATGATAAATTTTTATAATTTTCCGAGACAGAAAGTCTTCGTGCCTTTTCGGGCCCAAATTCGCCCTAAATTTGGCCCAAATGTGATTTTTGAGTTCCGTAACTTGGAATCAAATTTGGATTGCGCCATTGGCTTAAAAATATTATTTCTAGTCAAAATAGATACCAAATTTGTCCATAACGCATCTCTAAATATTTTTCACTCTAAAATCCAAGTTTCGACGTTCTAAACACAACCCTTAATCGGGAGATTTTAATCTCCAATGGAGTTTTAACCGAGAATAATCGGGCAGAGTTTTTATCATGATGTTTCATTGCATTAGTCACATCACCCATTCAGGAGTCAAGCTTGCTTTTTGAGTAAGCAAAAGTATAATCACTTACATAATCTCCTAAATCACTCATCAACTCATTACACCACCATGATTTTGGGGAACCACTTTGATCTCCCCCCAAATCTGATTTCCCCCTCTATAAAAGTAACCCATTGGATTTGAGGGAGAACACTTTTTTCCCTTACTTTCTCACTTTGCATTCTAAGCACTTCTAAGAGATTTCAAGGTATTTATCTTCTTGTTTTCTCAATCTCTCACACACACACCATTAGATAATTATCATCTTTTAGTATGTTGTTCTTGATTATGTGGACAATACTATCAACCCTTGTGGTTACTTTAGAATGGTAAGTTTAACTTAAGATATCTTGATGTAAAATGTTAACTTTTGATATGTTGTTCTTGACTATGTGATCAACCCTTGTGGTTGCTTTAGAATGAAATGTGTTGAGATGAACAGATAGTTTTATTGAATCCACTTAAGTTAGCTTACTTTAAAGGGGTAAGTTTAACTTAAGAGATCTTGATTTAAAATGTTAACTTTTGATATGTTGTTCTTGACTACGCGATCAACACTATCAACCCTTGTGGTTGTTTTAGAATGAAATGTGTTGAGATGACCATAGAGTTTTGTTGAATCTACTTTAGTTAGTTTACTTTAAAGTGGTAAGTTTAACATAAAATATCTTAATTTTAAATATTGTTTTTATGAATGAGATCAACACTATCAACCCTTGTGGTTGCTTTAGAATGAAATGTGTTGAAATGACCATAAATTTTTATTGTTAAAAAGTATTGAATCCACTTGAGTTAGCTTATTTTAAAGTAGTAAGTTTAACTTAAGATATCTTGATTTAAAGTGTTGACTTTGGTTAAGAAACTTAACTTAAAGTGGTGAATATGACTTAAATCTTCATGAAAGTATTAATTTATGTTCAAGTTAAAAGTACAAGTTTTGTTAAGGTCTTATTTTATAAAGGATTTTTTTCTTAAACAAGACTTTCGATGATAAATGATGGTTCAAGAATATGTAATCTTCAACCAGATGGATGAAAGTGATTGAGTCTATGATAGGTTAAAGAATGTCTTTACCTAAGGGTTATCATGCAAGAATTTTAACTTGCAATCCTACTGGTTTGTTCTTGTGTTTATTTCTGAAGCTTCCGAAGCTGGGCAACATACTCGTTTCGCACTTGGAACCACTCACGTGACACTCTATGGTGAGGGAGAATACATCGTGACACAATGATGTCAGGATATGACATACGGACCTCCTAAACCACCTCAAATGTTTGGAGCTATTTTGAGTATTAAGAAATCCCGTACTTAATCAATTGTTTGTTTGTTAGGATTAAGTACGGATGATCTCTTAAGTCATATCATTGAAGTTATGTCAATGTGTGGAGTAATATTATGGTGATCCATGGATGAACATTACTCGAATAACTGTAACTAGGAAGGATCGAATAACTATAACTAGGAATGATCAATTATCCCTTGAGATATTCAATTTTATGTATTCTAAAATCCTCTGTCTGATGGTCATAATCGATTACCATGGTTGATAATCGATTATCGATATCAAAAATCAGAATCTTGTACCTACTGTAACTAGAAGTAATCGGTTAACCCTTTTACATAATCAATTATCGATATCAAAAATCAGAATCTTGTAGCTACTATAACTAGGAATAATCGATTAACATGTAACGTAATCAATAATCAATATTCTAAAATCTTCATGTCCGATGGATATAATCGATTACCTGGTCTGGTAATCGATTATCGATATCAAAAGTCATAATTCTTTTAGTAACTGTAACTAGGAATAATCGATCAACCTTTGGCATAATCGATTATCAGTGTTATAAAATCGTTTAAATGACGAAAAGTAAGGGAATGCGAGTAACACAACATAAAATACTTTAAAAAGGATTGATGTCCCAAAGATGAAACAAATACTTATCACTAGAGCATAAGTAAACGTTATCTACCGGTAGTATGGGCTATTGGTGGTAATGAGATTACTTAGGACTCTCCTGACAAAGTCGTCGACTATTATGTCGTTAAGGGAGAGGCCCAAAAGGTTATGTTTACCAAGCAATGAGATTGTCTAACCATAAGTGGCTTGGCCATCAGCCCGTCCAGGGTGATTCAGCGATGGTTCGTAGTGGTGGAGATATTATTCCTTTTTCATGTTATGACGTAAGATCGAGCTCCACATGAAGCATTCCTTTGAGAAATGTCTTTGGATGGGGCGATCATGTAAAAATAAATAATGATTAAAATATTTAATCGGCTAACATCGGTCAGTGTACATACTCATTATGAACAATGAAGAAGTGGAGAGAAAATTTAAGGGAGTCGAATGAGCCTCAGATGTTGAGAGGGACGATGATGGCTGTGATGCGCCAAAAAAATCCTTGAGGGGGAGTCTAGGTGAGACGAGTCCCCTATATTCCTGGATGAGGTATTCTATTGGATTGGACAGTTCTCACACTACAAACTAGACAATCTCAACAACCCCGTTTTGCAATCAGGACTGATGAAAAGGATGCCCAAAAAGTGTTTCATATGACACCGTTCTGAAATGGACTGTTCCATTAGAACAGACCGGTCATATATCTCTACGAGAAATAAGTTGGTGCGTTCAAATCAGCTTATTATAGGACCTGTAGTCTCGATTATTTATGAATAGTTTATTGGGAGGATATTGGTGTAATGATGAATGAACTAAACACATCATATATTGAACTTGTGGATATTGACCCCATATCTTGAGTTACAAACATCATTCATCATCTACATTTATGTATGTGATAACATAATATGTATATTATGTGTGTTATGTCTGGATGTGATATTCTATATAATTCCATGCAGTCGATGAAAAATATTCATTAGATGTCTTACTCTCTTTCTCTCTACTTGTATTTCGGTACACGTCCTTGTCTAGATGGACAAATTGGCGCGAATTTAGAACTATCGATTCTCGATATCTCGGGATGGGGCATGGAGAATTGATGGGGATCATTATACCTACACAGGCCCTTGTGGCCTGGAGCTGGAGATGGTGTACGACGACACCAATATGCGTTCTCCATCTCACCATGCAGTCTTGGAGAGTTATTTCACTCTACCAGGCCGGAGGTCGGTACCTACTGTGTCATCCACCCAGTCTTCGACTCCTTGTGGACCAACTATCACAAGACCGTCAATGAGGCGAAGGAGTTGGAATGATGTGACCCGTTCTACACTGCCAAGGAGAGTCGTTCGGCGTATAATGCCAGAATCACAAGCGTATGCTAGGATAGGGATTAAGTCGCGGGGTTCTGCCTATGATATCATGGAGGAGATGGAATTTGAAGATGACGATTGTGTGGAGTTGGTCCGCATAGAGGACTCTATCGAGGTTATAGATCTCTCTTCGGACTCCGAGCTGGAGGAGGACCCGAGTGAAGGTTCTAGTGCCCCCATTAGTGCTGAAGCTAGCCGTTAGGAGCTATTTCCTTTTCCTTTTTGCTTTTTGGGTTAGGGTTTTTTTTTGTAGGATACTTTTGTAGTGCTGAAGAATTCAGCCTATTTTGTATAGCTTCAGTTGGGCGATAATTAGATTTCGCCTTGTATTCTGTACTGACATTTTACTTGACCAAACAACACCTCGTTATATGTGTTATATGGCCAAGTCTAATTATTAATGAAGAAGTATTAAGAAAAGTATTGTATCATTTTCAGTAACCGTAATTGATTTTCCACAGTTTTTGTTACTAAGAACGTGATGTCTCGAAAAAGAAATGAATATAAGTAAAACAATTTTTAATGATATATTAAAAAAAATCACATTTTAATCACATTATTCATAAAGTAATCTTCCGGACGTTAAAATAGTTTTGACATGTTTTCTTCTCCTTCAACTCATCTACTTTATCCTTGGACAAATCTTTTGTGAATCTTGTCTGGTCATCACGCTTTCACCCTCTTAAGTCATTATCTAGCCTATGGGTTAAGAGTCATATACTAATTGGCTGTGATACCAATTGTTGGTACAACAGAAATAATCATTGCACAGTATTGGCCACAAACAATCATATAAAATATATAATAAATATAAGATATTTTTAGAGAGTAAAGATTATAAGCCCTAGCACACCCATGGGTCCAAGTTTTTGTGCTTCTATCTGGTGCATATTATAACAATGAACTTGAGTCCAAAATATAACATTGATACTTTATTCTATTATAATACTAGACAATGTAAGACTTCATATGATAACATATTTCAAACATTCGCAACAATTTTCTTCTTGAATGTAATAAGAAATTGTTAGATAGTGGATTGTACTAGTATTGTCATATTTAATTGGGATATGATCAAGTGTTAGATAATAATCTTGCATCAGTTACTTCATCCGTAAGATTTGAGTATAACAAATACCGACAACAATACACCACTAGTACGTTTCCTATGTATTTTGCATCGAACAAAATCTAGATTAGAATAACTACTAATGTTAGATTAGTATCCCTAAGATACCATATTTATAGTTCCTTTTAAGATATTTTAATATTATTTTAGAGATCGACATATATGACTCCTTAGGATTTTCTTGCTAATTTGTACACAAATATACATAAGCATAATATCATGTCTACTAATAGTTAGATATAATAAATAAGTAAATAAACCTCGATAATTTATATTTATTAGTATTATTTAAAACAAATCTTTAAAATTCAATAGAGAATCAACTTCATCCTATGAGAGATAATGGTAGATTGGTAGACCTATCAAAATGGACTACCCAAATAAGTTCGAGTTAGCCTACATAGAGTTTGGATTAAACCAGACTGGACTGAAAAGTTCAGGTACAATTTATTTATATTAAATTGCAATAAAACCTGTGCTAAGCGGGTTGTAGGTTATGGTGGGGCGACTCTTATAATATTTAAAAATAATTAATTTAATTTTAACCAATTTAATTTATTTTAATATATATATAATGGGGATCTACTTACTCCAAGAGTAAGTTTTTTTAAACTTACTCCTCACCCTAACCATCAATTCTAGGATCATCTAATAGTTTAGATCTATTCACTAATTCAAACCACTGGATTTCCTAAAATTGATGGCTAAGATGTGGAATAAGTTCAAAAAACTTACTCTTGGATTAAGTGGATCCCCTCATATATATATATATATAATATACCATTTGACATTAATGTTAACTTTAACTTTTGTATGCACTTGTTATGCCCAATTCAACCAAACTCATAGATTTATTGTCTTATGCATGAGTTAATATATGATATTAATTCAACTTATATGATTTTGGCATAATTCATTTATTAAATCTCCCGTTCCCATTGGACTCTCACTTTCTTGCTTTAATATAAAATCTCTGAAGACTATAAAAAATAATATCATATCAGTTTATAGTAATAATAATATAGACTAAAGTTCAGATGAACTTTATTTTTTGATAAGCAGAAGGGCTCTATATGTCAAAATTTAATCACTATTATAATATATGATTATCACTCTTTATTTTATATAAAGATACTTTGTACTCTCATTATCAAAACCTTAATTGATACAAATTGAATTTAGATATATCAAGTTCTCTATGCTAAACAATTATGTTGTCTTTTAATTTTGTTGTAAAAGTTAATGATTTTATTATATTTTTGTTGTAAAATTAAATATAACTAAATACACAATTTTAACAAAGAGAAAGTTAAATATAACCATAGGTGGAGATCATTCTGCTTTTCCGTAAGTAAAGAAATTATCAATTTTACCAATTAATAATGATATAGAGAATATAAGTAATTGGTTTAAGAAAAATTGATTGTTTATTTTCAGATTTGACTTTAAATTGTAACTATAAGCACATTTATAAAATGTTGCAAATTACCAAAAACTAGAGCTAATATAGTATCAATTCTGGATTGAGTTGTCATTTTCAAAATAAAATAACAACAGCTAGTAAACCTATTATATATGGGAAATTTACCTACTTGGTGCACCTTGACTCAAAAAATACGATTTTGGTATACATTTAAAATTAATTATGGAAATGATGCATTTATTGGAAAATTGGCAATGTAGGTGGCGATATATATAAAACTCGGCAACATGATTACCGATTTTGTCTTTTTCTTAATCACAATGTAACTCGGCTACCTTAACGTAGGTCCTCTTTTTTTCTTTATATAACTCAGCGTCATTAGGATTGTAGAGTTAATTTTTTTTTCTCACACTAGAATCGACACTTCAAATGGAGAGTTTCAATATTGTTATATAATTGGCAATGACATTGCTGAGTTTGGTGGAATATATATGTTTATATTTTTTTAATATAGTTAGTAATGTGATTGTCGAGTTCTGATAATATTTTTTATATAAAATAAGTGCTGGTATTTATTGAGTGAAAGTGTCTATATTGCTAGTAATGATAATTCTTTCTTGACTATTAAAATTAATTCGTAAGCAATAAGGAACTTATGTTTTAGTAATGTAAGGATTTGTTTAATGCTTTCGATGGAAAGCTGGTTTGCTTTTGGCTCTAGTTTTTCTTTCAATGTTATTTGATTAATATAGACTCTAAGTTGATTAATTCTTTTAATAGGATACTTAGAACTAAATGATTGTTTTGAAGACTTAATTTGTAACTAAACATAATGAACTCGTTTATTATATGTAGTTGTCTAGTGAGAAAAATATTTTGTTGTTGCTGATATTAAATTAGTTAGATGTCTTGATTCTATAAACATTTTTCTATTCTTTATATAAGTATCATACTATATTTTTTATTCGATGATATAATGACCTTTTATTTCTCTTCTTCACCTTCATATATTAACTATATGTTTAAAATTCAAAATAAAACAAAGCAAATAAGATATAGCAGGTTCATTATTTCAAATATGATACTGAGAGAAATCACCGACAAATATCATCTATCATAGAATTTTCCTATCCTATATCCCTAACGATCAAGTTTTACAAATAATATAAAATATTAATTTTTGTTGTTATAATTTTTTCTTTTTAATTAAATAAGTCTTTCAATTTAGTTTGAGATACAAAATGAGATATGAATAAGAATATCTGATCCAATCCATAAATCACATGATTGCCATTGGCATAGTGAATGGTAATTATTAAATCTAATTTTTAAAAAATATTAACAGGTACTTAGGAATCACGTTGTCAATACATTAAAAAATAAAAAACATACATATTTCATTGAACTCGCAATATCATTGCCAGTGTTATAAAAATATTCAAACTTTCCATTTGAAGTGCCGATTATGGAGTGATAAATTTTTTTAACTCTACAATTCTAATGCCGAGTTACATAAAGAAAAAAAGAGAATCTATGTTGGGGTGACCGAGTTACATTGTGGAAAAGAAAAAGACAACTCGGTAACATTAACCATGTTGCCAAGTTTTATATAGATTGCCCACTCACGATTTTTCAAAAAGTGCATCATTTCCGTAATTAATTTTAAAGGTACAGTAAGACTATAATTTTTCAATTAAGGTGCATCAAGTAAGTAAAATTGCCATTCATATATGTTAGTTTGATCAGTTATATATTGATTTCCAAAAATATTTTTATTTGGATTAAGACCATAAAGTATATATTATTCTTTATTATATATTTTTCTTTATTATATATTTTTATATTATAAATTCATATTTTTAAGTTTTTTTGGAAGTACTTATTATCAAGCAAAAAGCAAAAAGTTCTAGAGTAGAAAATTTTGATAGATCGAATCCACCCTAAGTCGAATCCTATTTAATAAGTTCGACCGGTCCGAACTAAAAACTCTATATTCAACAAAATACATATTATAATACCAAAATTCTTTGAATTTTTAGGCAGACCTATGCGGGCCCACCTATTTTGACAGGTAACAGAGCCTGCTCGTTCTTCTAAGTTGTGTTCTAATCCAGTCCACGTCAGCTTCTCTTGTTCTTTCTTCCTTATAATAATAACATCGCCAATCAGTTCTATCGTCATTTGACTTTCTTTCACCTTCGCATCGATCTTCTTCCTTCTTCACTATCTCTCTCCAACCATGGCAATCCTTTCTTCTTCGAATCGAGGTTTGTTCAATGTTCATCATTCCAATTTTTTAGCTCTGCTTCTTTAATTCATTCTACGACTGCTTCGTAATTTTAATTTCACAGAGATTGATTTTCAAGTATCATTTGCGCATCATAAATCTGTTACCCTTATTTTACTCTCATATTAAACTATTCATTGAGCTGTTGTGCAATATAATTTAATGTTTTTATTCTCACAGATGATGATGTAAAAAGTGCGATGCCTTCATATTTTAATTTACCACCACTGGATGTTTCTGAAGCATTTCCACAAGCAACTCCAGCATCTAAGTTTCCTCCTTGTGGTAAGATTTTTTTGATGATTTTGGTCATGTTAGAAGACACATGATGCTTCTTGTTATTAACATATTTTTTGTTGTAATAGTTCTAGAGAAAAAAGATGTATGCACACCATCACAACATCGTCCATCATTCATATTTAATCATCATTGACTTTTAAAATATAAGTAATACAAATGAATGATGAATGATGTATTGACTATGTATGAATCTTTACACCAAATGTTCATAGATATTACACTCATAATTCTAACTTTGTGGTTCATTGGTTTGACATTTCAATTTTAGTATGCTGAAAAATTAAATGTTCAGTTTTATCCATTAGTGGTATTGCACAAACTACCATCAAAGAGGATTTAAATCATTTAGCACTTGTTATGCATTTGGAACTTGTTAATCAAGAAATCTGATCTATTTAACTTTTCTGAAGCCAGGCTAGGCCAATACCAGATATGCCTCTAGGCTAACCCTGAGCTCGAACTCATTTTTTCTTGTTTTTAATACAAGCTTTTTTACCATAATATTGACATTGACTGAATTGTGGTTCATGCCTTAAGAAAAAGCTAAAGTTGTTCATTAAGTTCTCACCCTAACCTCTTGAATGCTTTTCACTTGTCACAAATTCCGGCTATTAAGTGGGAATTCTTAGTACATGACAAATCCACGCACTTGTCATTTTTTTTATCAGCAATAATATTCATTAAAATAGAAAAGGAAGATGTTAAGAGGATAAGTGTTACTCCTATCCACATATTTAGCCATTACAATAAAAAAGACAAGTAGAAGGTTTTGACAGCCATTCTGCATAGGAGAATTTGAAGCCAGGAAAACAAGCAATGAGGTAGTTTTAAGAATGCAGAAAAATTAAATCCATTACCTCATCCAATTTGAATATAGTGATCTCAAATACAATTTTGTTCCTTGCCAATCAAATATCCAAATAGTGACGAATCATAGTAGCATCCTTAAAATATAGTTTAGGTCATTGGTTAGCCTTTAGTTTAATTTTGTCTTTTTACTTCCCTCATTTTATATTCTCTAAGTTATCATGTTTATATTAATTTTGTTGGAAAGTGAAAAGGTGTGCCATAATTATCTGATGTTGTATATGTTTTGTTTCACATTCTAATTTCTAAGCTATTGCTTTTTCTTTCTTAATTTCCTCTTTCTTCCATGTTGCATGGCTTGGCAAGTTGATATAAAATAGATATTATTTTTGACTGAAACAAGATAATGAGATATGCTTCAGGAACTAACTTCCATCTTATGCGTTGATTCTTGAAATGTACAGCTTCAGATTATTTTCAACTGGATGAATTATTGACACTGGAGGAGCAGGCTGTTAGGGAGAAAGTCAGAGATTGCATGGAAAAAGAAATTGCTCCGATAATGACCGAGGCATGTTTTTATGATGCTACTACTATTTTGATGGAAACAAGTATAATATGAATTGATTCTCCCACAATATTTTCTTATGTCTTTATATCATTCCAACCATCTTGCTGCTATATTTTTTCAGTACTGGGAGAAGGCCAAGTTCCCATTTCATGTTATTCCAAAGCTTGGTGCATTGGGTGTCGCTGGTGGTACAATCAAGGTTCTCTCTATTTATTTCCTCTATTTTCTTAGGTAAAACACAGTCAATGGAGTTCTTAGCTGATTGATTCTCAGGGTTATGGTTGTCCTGGCCTTTCCATTACTGGAAGTGCTATAGCTATAGCTGAAATAGCAAGAGTTGATGCAAGCAGTTCAACTTTTGTTTTGGTCCATTCATCCTTGGCAATGCTCACTATCGGTAACATTTTTGTTTTTTTAATAATATAAACTCTGAATTTTGGTTTTTTTTCATTTTTATTAGACAACATGCTGTTGGTAGTGCCTGATTTTTTTATAACTTTGATTGACTATCAAGTTTAGCATTGTGTGGATCAGAAGCTCAAAAGCAAAAGTATCTACCTTCTTTGGCACAGTTACAAACTATAGCATGTTGGGTAGGTTGACATTCTTGCCATGATATCATTTTGATGAAGTGCCACTACTGAAATATGTTATTTTCTTAACATTAGGCTTTGACTGAGCCTGAATATGGAAGTGATGCCAGTGCTTTGAAGACCACAGCAACAAAGGTGCTGTATCTGTGTGAATCTTATCTACTATTTCTGTGTTCGGATACTTGCTTGCTGCCTCTTTCTGACTTGTGTCCTTATAATCAGTCATATTTTCACTGTGATCAATTACATTAAAATTCAATAATGCCAATATTACGGTCTGGTTTGCTTTGAAATGATCAGGTGGTGGGGGGTTGGATCCTGGAGGGTCAAAAACGGTGGATAGGAAACAGTACTTTTGCTGATCTGTTGGTTATCTTTGCTAGAAATACCACAACAAATCAGATAAATGGGTATGTGATACAGTGATACTGCTTCTTACCTTCATTTTTAGTCTTTATGTATCTTCATTCTTATATGTGGAATATTGACTTTATTTAAATTACAATATACCAGCTCATATGACTAAAGACCACAAAGTTCCAAATATGTATAAAATTTCATAGACTGCTTTCTACCCTTTCCCAGCATCCAAAAGAAAAAAGTAAAGAGGGAATGAATACAATGATTAACAATTGATATTTTAGAATGTTAACCTGATATATGTCCTTTATGGCCTGATTAGAATTCGAACGTTCAGAGGTAAGCAGCAAACATCGATTTCTCTCTTTGTATTTTTGCTCACAAGATTATATATTAAAGAATACATCTGGGTGAAATGAAAGTTTAAATAACTAACACTAATAACACATTAATAAGACCAAAAAATCACTAATATAGCCGATAAAAATATTGTAGTGAGATATTATACAGTTTAGATTATTATATTGTGGGTGTGTGTGTATTCTTTCCATACTTATATTTTCCTTGACCCCTATGTCCTGTTTCACAGTAATCTTCTATTTACACATTTTTATTGCTTCTAATATTTCAGTTATATCGTAAAAAAAGATGCACCTGGCTTAACAGTCACAAAAATAGAGAATAAAATTGGACTTAGAATCGTACAAAATGGAGACATTGTTATGAGAAAAGTTTTTGTCCCTGATGAGGACAGAATAGCAGGAGTGAACTCTTTTCAGGACACAAGCAAGGTATCATTGCATATTTTGTTTTACTTGCTGTTCTTTCAAGCTTGTTTTAACAAAAATTACTGCTTTAAGTAGACATTTGTTTATTATACTTATATTAATTGATGAAGCCGTATAGCACAGCTGAACATTGTTCCTGTGATATTTTAGAAGCCACTGCTATACCTTTGTTGGCTTCTGCAGTTTTCTTATAGGTTATGAAAATTATCATTATTTGTCTTCTTTTACAGCCAAGCTAATTTCTTGTTCCCATCTCCTTGTATTTATTTATCTATCCTTGTATTTGTCTAATCCTCCACCAAATATTTTCTTCAATTTAAGTGTATAAAATCATATGTATGGTATGCTTTCTGAGAAGTTCTGTGGAATGGTCAGACATTGAAATTTAAGCACATCATTTGAAGTTGTAATATCGTGTTTGATGAATACATTACTTCCCTATCATGGATGCAAACCCATGTCTCTTCCTGATGCACATTTTCTCTTGTAGAACTCAAAAGCACTGGAATGCTAAAAGAATAGCAAGAGATATATTCAAGTATTGAACATTGCTATTCTTTTAGACATTGGTCAAATTTGGTTAAGAAAAGATGAAGTTGTAACCCCTGTATTAATCCTAATTCCATGAGTTAATTTTTTATGTCAGCCATCTTTCATGCACTCGTCTTCATGTACACATTCGTATTAATTTTAGCCCTTTGTGAACAGGTACTTGCAGTTTCTCGTGTAATGGTTGCTTGGCAACCTATTGGCATATCAATGGGTATCTATGATATGTGTCATAGGTATTTCTTAATTAGAATGCTATCTTACTTCAACTTAAGCTTTGGCTGTGTCTGCACATTATTCTAACTTCTGAGTGATCAAAAGGTATTTAAAGGAGAGGAAACAATTTGGAGCACCATTAGCAGCTTTCCAAATCAACCAACAGAAACTTGTGCAGATGCTTGGTAATATTCAAGGGATGATTCTTGTGGGCTGGCGCCTCTGCAAATTGTATGAGAGTGGTAAAATGACCCCAGGTCATGCTAGCTTGGGGAAGGTAATCTTTTAACTTATGCCACCGCACTTGTAGTTCCCTGCCTTCCTACAGAAAAACAAAACCATGCAATACAATTTTGTTGTTATTACTCAATGTGGTAGATGGTTGCTAATGAATTTTATCAAACTTTCTAGTCATGGATCACCTTGAGAGCAAGAGAAACAGCAGCCCTTGGGCGAGAACTGCTTGGTGGCAATGGTATTTTGGCTGATTTTCTTGTAGCAAAGGTATGCTTAATTACTCATCCAACTTATTTTTTGTTGAGCCTCCTCTCCGATTAAAGATTGAAACCGGTAACTTGGTGGGATGTTTATGCATACAGATCGTTAAAGCATGAAATCTATTGCAATAAAACTAGGATTCAAGGCATTGCATATGTATAGATAGTTAAGCACCAACTCTATTATCTTTAGAGTGTAATACACTGTTAAGATTTATGTCAATATATCATCCACCATTCATTTGTATTACTTTTTTGAAGAGTCAATGACGATTAAATATGAAATGGTGGATGATGCAGTGACAATATAAAACTCATATATTGTCAGTGCCTACATTTTTTTGTCTTTCCTTCATTCCATTATGTAGGTAAAGGCTTTAGTAAGATTATGTAATTGAATTATTCTAAAATTTCAGTTTGAAGCATATAATTGTTTCTAGACATCTGGGTAGAGCTTGTATGGTTTTCAAAATATTATTTGGATGGTTTTCAAAATATTATTTGGGTGCATTTGGTCTTCTCACATTTCTTATGTATTTCTTCTCATCTTGTTGTAGGCATTCTGTGATTTAGAACCCATCTATACCTATGAAGGCACATATGACATCAACACTTTAGTTACTGGCAGGGAAGTGACTGGTTTTGCCAGCTTTAAGCCGGTTAGTGGAAGAAGTCGATTATGATAAAGGTTTCTTCTTGGAATGCGATTGGTAACATTACTGAGGGGCTTATGAGTTAGTAAACTAGATCGTGCCTTATAAAAATAAGTTAAGTTGCAAGTGTTTGGTAAGATGGCTATAAACTAGTAGTTGATGTTATTTTGCACATTAGCTTGCTGCTTAAAAGTTATTTTAATCAAACATTTCAGAGCATTTCCAATTCAATCATTTAGCTTATCCACAGCTGACTTGTAAGTTTTAAGCTAACTCATAAGCAGGTTCGTAACCTATGAGTTCAGTTAGCTTATAAAAAATTTGGTCTTGATTATATAAATATATTCTTGATCCACTAAAAATATAATATTCAAATCACCCATTTTATTCATTAAATAAAATCGAGGCCTTTCATTAATAATTTTGCTGTAGTTGGAGTTCCAATCCACCTATTTAAAATTTAAATTGTTTTAAAGTTTATGTTGATTAACTTATTAGCCAAAAAGTTTAGGTTAATGAGTATCTTTTAATGCAAATAAATAAATAAAGTAATCTATTAACTATATAATAAAAAATCTATTAATTATATAATAAAAAAACTCTTTCATGTCACATATTACAATTTTCTCACTTTTTTTCTTACTAAAAGGTTTTATATTACTACTATGTACTTTTCCATATTATATCATTACTTTTAATACATTTTATATTTTAATAATTTAATATTAATTACTAATTGGCTTCTATATTTTGTTTAACTTAAATTAAAAAAACCATTCAGTTTCACCTTATTCACTATTTGTATTAATCTATCTATATTATTTAATATTTACTATTACTCTAAGAATTATTTTTTTTTCACGCATCAAAGCTTTGTAATACTTTTCCTACTGAATTTTAATATCACAATTCAGATTCTTTCAATTTTAATTTTTATTTATTATAATTAAAAAAATCAAATTCGAAATTGAAGTTTTTTTATAAGTTTTAAATATTTTTTAATAATAAATCTCAAATACTATCATGATTTGATTTCTCTATTTACATGAAAAAATCAAATTCAAAATTGAAAAATTGTTTCATTTTCTTTTAAAATATTTATTTAAAAAAAAAACATAATATCATATTTTGGTTTCCTATTTTCATTAGAAAATTCAAATTCAAAAATGTCATCTATTTTCCTTATGTGTTTTTAACATGCAAATACATGAGTACCACATGTGTTCTTAACAATGTGAATATACGGATAATGTTTGTTTTAAGTATACGAATATACAAATAACATGTATTTTCTTAGCAATGTGAATACACGAGTAACATGTATGTTCTTAATAATACGAATGCACATTGTATTCACATTGTTTGCCCATGCATTCAACATACAAGAACCATCCCTTGAATATTACCAAGCATCTGCACAAGTTTCTGTTGGTTGATTTGGAAAGCTGCTAATGGTGCTCCAAATTGTTTCCTCTCCTTTAAATACCTTTTGATCACTCAGAAGTTAGAATAATGTGCAGACACAGCCAAAGCTTAAGTTGAAGTAAGATAGCATTCTAATTAAGAAATACCTATGACACATATCATAGATGCCCATTGATATGCCAATAGGTTGCCAAGCAACCATTACACGAGAAACTGCAAGTACCTGTTCACAAAGGGCTAAAATTAATACGAATGTGTACATGAAGACGAGTGCATGAAAGACGGCTGACATAAAAAATTAACTCATGGAATTAGGATTAATACAGGGGTTATAACTTCATCTTTTCTTAACCAAATTTTACCAATGTCTAAAAGAATAGCAATGTTCGCATGTTATTTAATATTGGAAAACTACCCCTGACACTTTTTATATACAAATTTTTTTAATGCAAAATTGCCTTTGTGTTCCCTAATAAATGCTGCCAAAAGATGATGTAAATACATTTTATTAATATATATCCAACTCTCATATCTGCCCAACCAAAAATTAAAAAGCAATATGGTAGACAACATAGTTTAATTGCTTTGAAAATATGAAAAGAAGTGAAAAATCTAACAAATTTATCTTTCAACTAATTGGATTCGTAGTTCAATATCCATTTTTTGGTGTTATATTCTTTTGAAGATACTAGGCTATGATTGATAACATGATGGATTTAGAATCAAATAACACTTGACTCTTGTACCTCTTTCCTCGTAGAAATCTATGGTGGGTTGTCAATGAGTCGTAGTGCATCTCCATCAATTTATTTTATATTCTTCATTTATATTTAATGTTAAAGAATTCTTATTTCTTAAGCACACTCCTTATGCAAGAATATTCTTATGCTTATTCTAATAAGAAAATGTGGATCTCAAAGGCAAAACGAATTAGATATATGAGGTAAGTTGTGAGACGGAAATAAAAATAAAATAATGTTTGCTATTGTGGGAAAAAAAGTAGATTTCATTCTTAATTTATGAGAATGTGTAATAAATGTTATTCTCAATTTATGAGGATGTGTAATAAATGCTATTCTTAATGAAGTATTCAGAGATGTCGAGATTACCTTGGTTGAAGTGGTAAAATTCTTCTTGGAGTTCTGCACTGCGAAAAATGTCTCCTTAGGAGAATCTGTCCTTCAAATCCTTCCAATCATCAGCTGCTGAGTCTATCCATGAGAGGACCAAATTGTTGCATCTTTTCCAAAGAGCATAAAGTATGTCATGTGGTGCAGGTTTAGGTAAATTTCCATCAAGAAACATGACTTTGTTCTTGGACTCCATGCCCATTCTTATAGATCTTTCCTATGAGTGGTAGTTCTTGTCGTATAATAAGGGGTCACCATTACTAATGCTGGATTTTCATTTGAGTTGAGAAAGAAAGGGTTATAATTGTTTGTGTTGAAAAATGCATAATCTGGATTGGCCATCGTGATGGATTGCAAGAGGAGAAAGAAGATTGTAACAAAAAGGAAGGGATGAAGATTGTAAGATGAAATATGCATAAAGTTGGAGATAGAGCTTACAGGATGAAGGATCGGAGCTTAATTAAGTTCTAATACCATCTTGGTATCGAGAAATCATGCTTATGGAAGAAGAAGAAGAAGAATTTGAGAGCAAATGGTAAAAAGGAATTATGCATGACATTGATCTTATTGATTGAATATAGATGTATTTATAGAAGATACTAAAAGAGGAAATTCAGAAAGTACTGAAGAAAGAATGGAGGACTCAAGAAGCTTCATCAGGAAGATAAAGAAAGTTCAATCAAAACGAGCAAGAATCCCAAAGACAAAGCAACTTTCCACAAGAGAGGGAACGTAGGTTGCATGAGGTACACATGCTCTACCTCTTCCAAGAAGATTGAACTTAATCACAAAAAAGACTCTCGGGACAGTAAAGCTAAGAAGGCGTTTGGGATGAACCCGAAGAGAACGATTCATCAACAAGCATCTTAGAGGATGAAGAATCAAACAAGATTTCTCTAATGGCTCAAAATTTAAATGTTCGCAAAGTAAGTGAGCAAGATGAGCCTAGTGAGGTACACACATCCGATTCTATTTCAAATTATGATATGCTTCCCATGTATGACATGTTATATGATGTTTATCTTGAAATGCAGTAAGACCTAAACATATTGGCTAAAAAGTGCAGGAATAGCAAAAGGTTAATTTTAGATCTTGGAAAGAAAATATGTGAATTTCAAAATTTCATTGACATGCTTAAAATTGAAAATGAAACATTAGATGCTAAATATGATAACTCTTCATGTAATTGTACTTCCAATTTAAATATGATATCTACTTGTGAATATTGCCTTTCCATGGAACATGAAAATAATGTCTTAAAGGATAAAATTTCTAATTTCACATCTAGGAATCGCAAATCAAACAAGTTACTTGTTACATGTAAAAATGTTGGGATTAAATCTAATTTGGGATATATGCATGCAAATAGCACATTTCACAAGAAACGGGTAGATGTTATGAAAATTTCATATCTTCAATCCCCTACTTGCTTTTATTGTGGATTGCATAGTCATATATTAAATGCATGTAATGTTAGAATGCATGATGTTCCAAATGAAAATTATATGTGGATTACTAAGTCAGAAAATCCCCAAGCTACTAACATCAATAGACCAAAGATTAGTTGGGTACCCAAGAAATGCAAGTAATCATGTTTTGTAGGTGTGCCAAAACACATATGGACTTCAACTTCCATATGGGAAGTAGGTGTTTGTTGAAAGGAGTTATTTCAGGTTTTCCCCTCAACAAATTGTCCCCAGCAACAGCGTCAATTTGTTGAAAGGAGTTTTCTCTTCGGTGTGTTTTCTTTATTTGGTTAAGTAAGTGAACTCGGTTTTATTCTTTGTTCTCCATCTCAGCTTTATTGAAATAAATTCCGATGCCGGTATAATGGTTTCAAGAATATTCCAGTTACAACTTACTTCTAATAATCATGTGAATAAGTTATTCCTTCTTTGCCCCATTTTGTCTTTGTTAGAATAAATTCTAACGCTGGTACAATGGTATCGAAGCAATCCCCTATTACATAATTATTAAGTACCTTTGAATACCATCTCAGTTTTGTGGAATAAATTCCAAGACCGGTTTAATGGTATTCTAATGTACAAAAGTGATGAATAGTTAGTTGTTAGAAATAAATAAATAAATAGAGAACAAAAGAATAATAAAGTTAAGTGACCTTTATTTATTTACTCCCTTTCGGGTTCCTTTTATTAACAAACCAAACTTCTTCCTTAA
>NC_032009.1:12165272-12168881 GCF_001865875.1 Lupinus angustifolius | reverse complement strand
TTTCTCCTTCTACATGAGCTTCGAAGAATTAGAATTTTATAATTTAGGGTTTTTGTCACAAAAATAGAAAATAGCATTGACCTCCGATTTTATGATCCTACGATATTCCCCGGTGATCTCACTAGCGATGGTGACATCACATATATAATGGGCACGTGACTTGCTAGATGTTAAAAACTTATAAGACCTATCGATCCTACAATGTAAATCGTGATTTTGACTACTATGCTTGCTTCATTTACCCGATTTACTATTGCAACATCATTCAACTGGTTTCTTATAACACCTTCAACCAAATTCTAGCTTATAATATCTCCAACCTTAGATCTTTTATTCCTACTAGTTTTTGAAGTCTTACTACTTTTATTAAATCTCTTTCTATATTTACCATATTTCTCTCTACCAGTTCCTTGTTAAGGAGGACAAGTTTCTTATGGCACAAATTGGACTATTTCTAGCCTTGACCGAAATATTTTACCTAAAAGGGAGTGATAATATATCTGCATAACAAAATGTATACATATGCCACTTGTCAATATAATCTAAAGTATGATGAATATCTTGATACATTTTCTAATGACAATGATTAAATAAAAACATACTACCTTTATAATTTCATCAATAAAAATGTCATCTTATTTGAAAATAAAATCATATTTGATTCTAACTTACCTAATATTTTGATGACCCAAGTTTTCGTTAATTTTGTTCAATCTTCCAATGTTGTAGTCTTTCTTTGACTAAAAATGTGGGGTTATTATCCGAGGAACTTGATTTGTCCCCATCTTCAGTTATCGAACTAACTTGTTGTATATTTGCCATAATATACAATTTAAGTTTAATTAAAATTATAGTTTTTGGGGTAATGGACATGAAATTAAATTTATAAAGGAAAAATTAGGACTTTATGAAAAAGTAAAAGTTTAGAATGGAACTTTGCTATTTTCAACAAAAGTATTTTTCTTTCAATACGTACAATAAACCTTGCTAATGGTGAATACAAACATATTTTATCAGGTGGAAGTATAGAAGTGAAGTAAATAAAAATTTTGGTAATCTAATTATACATTTTAATTTGATTTATCCCCTTCTGATATGCAACATTTTATTAGTATCACATGATAAATAATGTTACCACTTTCTGTTGAACTTGGAAAAACACGTTAACGGCGTTCACTCATAAAATGTATAACTAGATGACCAATTTAATGTTTCTTATTGGAGGAGGATAAATCAAATTAAAATATATAATTAGATAACCAAAATTTATATTAACTTCACTTCTATAGTTTCCCCTGATAAATTATTTTTGTATTCATCATTGATAAGGTTTAGTGTACGTATCGAAAGAAAAATGCTTTCGTTGGAAATAGCAAAATTCCATTATAAATTTTTACTGCTTCATAAAGTCTTGGTTTTTCCTTTATAAGTTTAATTCTATGTTCATTGCCTCGAAATCTATAATTTTATATTAAACTTAAATTATATATTATGGCAAATATAGAACACGTTAGTTTGATAACCAAAGATGAGGATAAAACAAGTGCCTCGAATAATAATCCCACATTTTCTGTCAAAGAAAGATTGCAAGATTGGAAGATTAAACAAAATCAATGAAAATTTGGGTCGTCAAAATATTTGGCAAGTTAGAATCAAATATGATTTTATTTCCAAATAAGATGACATTTTTATTGATGAAATTAAAAAACTAGTATGTTTTTATTAAATTAGTGTCATTAGAAAACATATCATGATATTCAACATATTTTAGATTATATGACAAGTGATATATATATATATATATATATATATATATGGTTATGCAGATATATCATTACTCCCTTTTAGGTAAAATATTTCGTGCACAAAGAAACTTGTCCTCCTTAACCATGAATTAGTAGAGAGAAATCTGGTAAATCTAGAAAGAGATCTAATAAAAGTAGTAAGACTTCAAAAACTAGTTGGAATAAAAGAGCTAAGGTTGGAGATATTATAAGCTAGAATCTGGTTGAAGGTGTTGTAAGCAACCAATTGAATGATGTTGCAACAGTAAACCAAGTAAATGAAGCAAGCATAGTAGTCAAAATCGCGATATACATCGTAGGATCGGTAGATCTTACGAGTTTTCAAAAATTAGCGAGTCGTGTGCCAAATCTATATGCAATATTACGACCACTGATGAGATCGTTGGGGAAGATCACAAGATCGTAAAATCACAGGATCGATGCGATTTTCTAGTTTTGTGACAAAAACTCTAAATTGTAAAATCCCAATTCCTCTAAACCCGTGTGAAAGGAGAAACCCATGACCCAAAATCATTTGACCCGCCCAAAATTCTTATAAACCATGAATTGAAAAATACCAAACATACCTTACCAGAATGTGATTCTCATCACTGATAGAAGTTCCTCTCATCTTCAACCAATACTCATAATAAAAGTAGAAGCTCCCACCCCTTTTGAAACACAACCACAACCAAAAGCTCTCAAGACTTCATCTTGAAGACTTCATAAAGTAAGTTTTCCTTATTATCATCTTCATCTTCAACATATTTGTTTCCTTATCATCATCTTCTCTTTTTTTATTTTCTGATGCACAACGTGTAATGGGAGATTTATGCTCTCTTAAGTGATGCCTTGTCTCTGTTTTATGATGTAATGGCACATAGAGAATAAATACCACTACTCTTTCTCTCTCTATTCTTTGAAAATTTTGTACTCATTGTGTTACGTTTCTTTAAATTATACTTTTTCTCTTCTTTCTATGTTCTTTTTTGTTGTTTTCTGCTTTATACATGTCACTCTGTGTTGTTTCCACTTTACACACACATACACGATGTAGCTACCTAATGTTTCCACATACATATTATATTACATATATTATATATTATTATAGAGTAAATTACACTGCTACCCCTTGAGTTTTAGTAAAATTACATAAACCACCCCTCCATTTTTTACACCTACAAAACCCCTCGTAATTTATATACATACATTATACTGGAGTGAGAAATAAGTGTGATATTTTATATAAAAATAATGATAAGTGTAATTAAGTTAAACAAAATATGATATATTATGAAGACAAATCCAAATAGTATACAAGTCAAGACATTTTCATTATTTTTTGTTCATTATAAAATGCATCAATAATTCTAAGGAGATGTTGTTTAAAATACTCTTATAATATATTATACGAACATAAAATAATGAAAATATATTTAATCGTATACTATTTGAACTTGTCTCGATAATATACTATATTTTGTTTAACTTAAATACACTTATCACCATTTTTTGTTTAAAAGATCATATTTATTTCTCATGCATGCGTAGTTAATGTAATGTATGTATATAATTTAAGGTTTTTTTATAGATGTAAAAAATAGAAGAGTGATTTGTGTGATTTTACTAAAACTCGATACGTTATGTTTCTTTAAATTATACTTTTTCTCTTCTTTTTATGTTCTGTTTGTTGTTTTATGTTTTATACATGTCACTCTGTGTTGTTTCCACTTTACACATACATACACGATGTAACTACCTAATGTTTCCATGAACATTTTATATTACATATATTATATATTATTATACTATGTTACTTATATTA
>NC_032009.1:12164966-12165172 GCF_001865875.1 Lupinus angustifolius | reverse complement strand
TAGACGCATGTTCTTTGTAAGAGTTAAAATTGCATATTAATGCCAAAGATAATATGCATTGATTGTTGCACGTACAATATATAAACGATAACCTCTTGGAACCACTAGGGCAAGATTTGTGTGAAATCACCTCCAAATACTACAACGTTTCCTCTATATAAAATTGATTCATTTGTTGTTGTACCTATTATGTCTCCAATACTTTT
>NC_032009.1:12157974-12164866 GCF_001865875.1 Lupinus angustifolius | reverse complement strand
TTAAACGACTAAAAGTAACACTTAATACAATATGCTTTTCAGATCTCAATATGTTTTCCTTGTCCTTTAAGAATATATATGTGTGTGTGTGTGAGGAATGAAAAAGACCTTATATTTGGCTAAATTTGTCGTATAGAAGGTCATATGTCATAAATGGATAGTTTCAATTTCAAGTTATACTTTCCATAATGAGATAAAGGACATGAAAAGCTAACCTGCAAGTATTGTTAAAAATGTCTTATATCACTAAAAGAATTTATTTAACTAAAGTCGTTTATTTAGCTAAAATATAACTGTTAAAGCGGTTGAAGTAGTTCGGGTAAGACATTTGATATTGTAAGTAGTTCACTTAATTTGGTGTTTGAAAAAAATATCTACAACTAAAGTTTGCTAAAAAGGCTTAAATTAATGAAATGCAATAATTATATTGATGTGTGACATGGACATCTCAGGAATGTATATGACATTTCCATTTTTTTCTAGACATGATATTTGCTTCAAATACATAATTTGTCAATTTAGTGACAACCAATCTTCTACCATTATACAATCCTTCATATTGGCCTAATTTTGTTAATAGCATTATATGACGACAATTTTCAACTTTATTTTATAATTAAAAAGATCAGAAGTTGTATGTGAGTTAAGAATTTAAGGAGTTATTATGACTAAATATTTTATCAAGTTTAATATAAAATTTTCAAAATGATAAATGTTGTACCCTAAAATACTAATTCAAAAGAAATAATTATCTGATTACTTTTTCAATATATTGAGAAGTTCAACAATTTTATACTTCAAATTATTTTCCTTCCAAATATTGATTATATTATCTAAAAGGAAATTCATTGTAGTTTTAAGTTTATTTCGAGTATAGAATGATTTTGTCACGATATTGTTTAAAAACTTACTATTCTTATGATAAGCGTTTTTATGACAAAATGTGTTTTCTATAATCCAAATAGACCAAATAATTGAAAGAAATACATCATCCTTACTTAGAAGTGAATGATTGGTACTTTGTTTTTTTCTTGTGGATGACATTTTTCTTGGTGCAACTAGTTATGACATGGTCTCTCCATAAATTCTAAATTCATTTTTGTTATACATCTCAACCATGAGATACAATTTATAGGGTTAAATTTGTAAACTAATGTTGTTAAATTTGAATTTTTGTTGGATAGGAGAATGCATAATTTTTGTTGACCAAAATGTCCTATTTTTTAGGGTTGTCAAAATTTTATGATGTCCAAATAAGACATTTCATCAGTCTCGATGAATATCAAAATGATGATAGACTATACATAAAATATAATTACTATATTAAAATATTTGAAAGTGCAATGCAAACATTTTTTACATTCCACTATGAGCAAATGATTTTCCGAACCAACAATAATTTCACTATCTTAAAATAAAATAATAAAATAAACTTAATTGTTTATTTGTGCACTCACACAAAATATTGTTTATTATTTATCATGAATTAGTTTATTATTGATAGTCTCAATTGTTTATTCATCCTCCCTATTTACCAATGATGATTTTATAAAACATAAACATGTAATAATGATTGGCTAATAAAAAGTGTGGATAGACAATGTGGAGTGTCGATAACATTGATCACATCCAAAATGATAACGAAATAAGTAGAACAATAAATATTGATATATTTGATATTGATATATTTATTGACAAATTAGAAGAGTAAAATTTAGATAAAACATTTGCAGTAAGGGCTACCAAAAACATATATTTATTAGGAGATTGGTTGGCATAGAACTATATTAACAAACAAAGTGGCTCTTCAAGCATCAAAGAATGAATATGAACTATACTTTGCTTTCTTATATGACTTGCTATCATGGTCAATCTCTTTATCACCCTAACTTTCTCCTTTAATATGAGAATTCTCTATGCTTCACAAAAATATAGAAAAAAGAAAAAGAGAAGCTTTGCATGTATGATGTATTGTAATGTAAAGTAAAAATCTTTCTTGAGTTAGGAAGAACTCCAAAGTTATACATCCTAGAAATTTGCACTCCATAAAGCATTCTCACATTCTCCACACCTCCTTTGCACCTCTTTTATTCTTTCAGCGGAACTACAATTTGCATGAGTAGCCTAACCAAGAACTTGAGCAAATAATTATATGGTCACATAAATCTAATAGAGATGTCCATATAATTTATATGTTCAATAACAATATTCACCTGGGGGAGTATTGCGACAAAGTCTTTGATCGTCGATGTGATCTAGATCAAGTCGAATGAACCAAGATCCCAGTGGCACATCCTCATTGCCATACTTGTGAATAAGATTCATGTGACGAATATTTATGTATGCATGACAAGAGCACAATTTTAGCACTCTTTAGTCAACTAATTTGATTTCATTTTTAATTGAATTCTTTTTTCCCATCTTAAGTGAAGTAACACTTAATGATTCACTACAATCTATGAAGCCAAATCATTGGAAATGGCATACAACTGCCTCATGGTACCTTACGCCTATGCGATACAAAGTAGCCATGTAAGAAGCTATAAAAGTTTTATCTATATAATTCAACAAAACAAATATAAAAGAAAAGTATGTCTTACTTTTGAGTTAGGATAGGTCCATATTTCATGCATCAAATGTATATCCTAGGTTTAGATATGTCTCTAGCTAAATTTTATGCAGTGTTGCTGAAATAGCAAAGTAAGGCAAATAGTTTCATATAAACTCATGTTTGGCATTTTGTAGGTTAACATTTTTACATTTTCAACATCCCAAAGGCTTAAGTTAATTCCAAAATTCCAAATCCTGATGATTTTATATATAAAGTTAGAGATTATAAAAAAAAATTAAAACTTTAGATACATATATTTACATGAATATTATCGTCGACTTTAACATAGAAATCAATATCCAATAAGTACACAACAATGACAAACTATGTCTTTGTCTTTGCAGACAATTCAAGGCATCCTTCAACGTGATTCTACATAAACAAAGTATTTACGATATAGTCAAGCCATAATAAAATGAGAAAATAGGGACATGGGAGAGGAAAGACACAATGAAAGAAAATGATCATATATCTTAAATTATCAGCCTCGAGAAATTTCCATGTTTTTTGTCCTCTGCTTTGATTGTTCTGTCTAAAATAACCCCTTAGCACTTGATAAATATTTAAAAAATGGTCAAATTTATAATTCATTGAATATGATTATGAGTTATAAATAACAATGAATGTTATCAATGATAATACTTCACAACACCTTCTATTGTTTAACAATACAATTTGAAGGCATAGTTATTATCTAACTTAAGTATTCTTTTACCAAAGCATTTTCAAGTGTATTAAAAAAAAACATGGTATAAATTCCAATTATGTAACCAAATCATTGAAGGAAAAATAACTTAGCTACCTCTATCCAATCACAAAGCGCGTGATAATGCCCTTCTCTTCCTCTAGCTTCTTTATTTTATCATATATTTGCATTGTTAGCAAAAGAATTTATGAGGTATCAGTGACAGAATACACCTACAGGGGGGGGGGTTGAATAGGTATAGCGGAGCTTAAGTTCCGCTTTTTGGGTTTTTGCAAACGTGCTGAAAGATGCTCAGTTAATCGATTAAGCACTGCTCAAAATCGATTAAACCTAGTAAAAACAAAATGCGTAAAATCTTGTTTAACACCTCTCTTGCAAGGTAGGTTACGAGAAATCAGTCAATGATATAATATATATTTTTACACAAAATTAAACTAGTTATAGCACAGAACCAATATACAAATTATCTTGTTATATCATGCAATATTACAACTTGAAATGTAAAAGAGAAAGGGATAGAAAAGATTGCGCAAGGATTTTATCCTAGTTCATTTTGCAGTCAACTACAAAACTACATCCAGGCCTCCCCTTCTCATCTTGGGATATTTTCTTCTTCACTATAGAACACAATTAATAGTTACATATACGCTTCCAATTACAAGACTCGAACGCTCCTTTCTTGGAACCCAAAGAACTTCGTCACCCTTGGTTTGACCTTTCCTAAAATCGCCTCCCAATAAAACCTTTCTTACCGCGATTTGACCCTAGCCAAGGTATCGCTCTTTATCCCAAGACCTCCAAGTCTTTGTGAAGAACACCTTATCTAACCGCATCTAAGATTTTCCTAATCCTTGAATTACAACGCTTTGAGTTATGAATGAGTACTTAATACTCGGATTTTACAATAAAGATCAAAGACTAAAACCTAAGCAAGAACTCACAAGACTTCCTAGTCTAATATGAATGTATATGCATGATGTTTCTGAAATTATGCAATCCTTAAAAAAGTATCTCTTTTCTTTCCAAGAAACACAAGAATGATGCAAGAAAACTTTTCAAAGAGCATGCAATATGAATATGCAACTTAAAGCCTTAGCATGATTTAATCTTTCTCCTAATGCAACATGCAATATTTTCTCATAGATATGACAGTGAGTAACTCGAAAATATACAGAGAAAATGATGTAAAAATGTATGGTTTCCTATGCCACATATGCTGAGATTTCATTTTAAATAGAAAGTTGTCTAAAGTCTCAGCTAATCGATTAAGTACCCATTTAATCGATTAAGGGGTTGTTGAAAATAACGGTTTTCAGTTTTTTAGTTTTTTGTTGAAACTGTGATTCTATTATCGATTAACACTATTCATAATCGATTAAGTTAATGGATTAACAGAATTCGTAATGCATTAAACAATGTAAAATCAGCTTGTTAATGCATGGTGAACTACCTATATGATATATGCTCATGCAATACATGATTTCCAAATATAATACCTTTAATGAACAAAATCTATGTATTCAAACACATGAACCTAATTATTATATATTTCTAGATGATGTCTCATTTTAGTGGATTAATTATTTTATTAAGTCTTGTGAGACTCACACCTAGGTTTACCTAACCTAGACTCAATATCTTTGGCAAGCATCTGAGACTTCTAAAAAGATGATAAAGAATTATAACCTAAGTCTAATAAGTCACCATTTGAGTCCTCGATATTTTGTTTGTTGAATGATATTCAAGCTTGTATTCATGTTGGTATTCATGTTTGTCTTCATCAAAACATAGATCAATCTCCAATGGTGCACTTCACTTTCAATTTCCCCCTTTTTGATGATGACAAACTCCATGACAGACTCCACACCAAATCTACCAAATATACCAAATCTTTGTTTGATGAAAAGCTTGATGATATGATCAATGTTGAGAGATCAGGTTCAGGTTGTGCACTTGACATTCAAAGTGCGCTGCTGCCCCTTTTATTGTTCTCCCCTTTATCTTCTCACCCTTTATTACTTAGAGAAGTACTCTTGGTAGGTCTCATAATACGAAAGCTCATTTGACAACCTTTCTCAACAACATTTCTCCTTAATAACCTGTTACAAAATACTAAAAGAAGTGACAACCATAACCATGAAATGTACTTGACTCAAAAATATAGACGTAAGTCAAAAACAACAAAAAAGAATTTCTGAAAAAATTGAGCCCAGGTAATCGATTAACAAAAAATTTAATCTATTAAAATGATTTATTTCAAAAAGCTTTAGCTTCTGGAACTCATTTAATCTATTATACTGAGGGTTAATCGATTAATGACAAAAAGTTGACAGTTTTAAGCACATATTTGAGCTTACTAAGACATGCTAAGGGATACAACCTAAAACTCTATCTAATCCAAAATTGAACAAACTTTCTAAAGCCAGAATGCATGAAAACATATAACAATTAAGCATACATGCATTTAATGACAATATGTACAATATAGAGATTTACATGCAACTTAGCATATACTCACTTAGCATGGTATCAAGCATACAATAAACATGGCGCTTTTAAACATAATTTTGCTTTGATACAGATGTACATGTCATGATGCCACTTGTTAAAGCATTTTAAAGCATTTTAAAGCATTTGATAGCACTTACTAAGATATCACATGTTATTAATTGGGTATAACAATAACATACATTTTTTAGTTCAAGTGTACTCAATATTAAGAATTAATTTTGTAACCTTGTTAATAGACTTAACTTACTTACCCTTTGGTGATAGGTCAAACTTACCTTGGTATACTAACCAACCTTGTGCCTAGAAAATCTTTTGTTGATTTATCCATTGATACTCAAATGTCCTTTGACACATCTACAAACACAATTCGCTTGTCTCTTTCGGGTACCCAATTTATTTTGGGTCCCTTCTTGTTAGTAACTAAGGGATCTTGCCCCTTCTTTACCAAACGTATTTGCCACTTGGCACACCAAATTTTCTAATTAAGCGTGTAGTACATGTGTGACCATGTGTACCACAATAGAAACATGTAGGCATGTTATTATTTGACTTCTTATGCATATGAATTACTAGATTTCTACATGGTCTTTTCTTAGGTTCATGTTTATATCCAAGTCCAGATCAGTTACAACCGTTTCTTATATTAGCAAGCAATGTGTTAAGGTTTTCTTGACTATATGTGAGTTTTGAAAGTTTTTGTTTCAAAACAGAATTTTTAGCATTTAAATTCTCACAAGTATCACATATAGTGGGTTGACATAATTTAGAAGTAGAGGAATCACATGAGGCACATGGATACATAAGATCAAGAGAATCATTTTCAAGTTTAAGCTCATCTAATTCCTTTTGCATTTCAATTATTTTGTTTTCATGCAAGGAGATAACTCTTTTTCTATCTATATTTACTTTAACAATTTTCTTTAATTCCTCATGCATTTCGACATAAGCTTCATATAATTCATTGTATGGAGGAGAGTCATTAGAGCATGATGAAGTATAGGAATGTACCTCAATAGAATCATATTCATCACTAGATGTGCACTTCTCATGCACTTGTGCCATAA
>NC_032009.1:12156978-12157874 GCF_001865875.1 Lupinus angustifolius | reverse complement strand
TCTTCATTCAGTCTCAAGCGACCTAAATCTATTTCATGTTCTTGGAGTTTCCCAAATAGAGTAGCTAATGGCATGTTGTCTAAGTTCTTTGATTCCATTATCGCGATTACCTTTGGCTACCATTTCTTATCAAGACACTGCAAAACTTTGTTAGACAAATCACCATTAATAAAAGTTTTATCAAGGGCGACCGAATGATTTACAACATGAGTAAAACGTTTTTGCATATTACATATAGATTCATTAGGAAGTATGCAAAATAACTCGTACTCATGCATAAGCGCATTTAGTCTAGCACGCTTAACTTCACTCGTGCCTTCGTGGGTAACTTGCAAAGTATCCCACATTTCTTTTGCATTAAGTCACTGCGAGACTCTAACGAATTCATCATAAGATAAGGCCGAAGTAATGATGTTCTTGGCCTTAAGGTCTTGTTGGACCTTTCTTTTCTCAATATCCGTCCATAAGCCTTTAGGCTTTTCTTTAAACTCGTCATCCACTATATGAAGTAGAATGTATGGACCATTGACAATGGAATTCCAAATGTCAGTGTCAACTGCCTCGATATAGATTCTCATACCAACCTTCCAATAAGCATAACCATCGTCACTGAATATGGGAGAGCGGTTAATGGATGCGCCATCACCGCCAAATGGGTTAGTAGAGCCCATATGTAGTATCTTTCGGATCACGCAGATATGGTTGAGCTAGCACGTCGTACTAGCTCTGATACCACTTATTAGCTATTAGTGACATAATACACCTAGAAAGGGGGGTTGAATAGGTGTAGCGGAGCTCAACTTCCGCTTTTTGGGTTTTTGCACACTTGCTGAAAAATGCCCAGTTAATCGATCACGCACTATTCATAATCGATTAAACCTATTAAAAAAAGAATG
>NC_032009.1:12142212-12156878 GCF_001865875.1 Lupinus angustifolius | reverse complement strand
GCCATGGGGTTAATCGATTAACTAGTGTATTTTTAATACATGATTAAATGGTAAACTACTTATATGATATATGCTCATGCAATACATGATTTCCAAATATAATACCTTTAATGCACAAAATCAATGTATTCAAATGCATGAACCTAATTATCATATATTTCTAGATGATGTCTCATTTTAGTGGATTAGTTACTTATTAAGTCTTGTGAGACTCACACCTAGGTTTATCTAACCTAGACTCAATATTTATGGCAAGCATGTTAGACTTCTAAAAAGATAATAAAGAATTATAACCTAAGTCTAATAAGTCACCACTTGCGTCCTCGGCATGTTGTTTGTTGAATGATCTTCAAGCTTGTATTCATGTTGGTCTTCATGTTTGTCTTCATTAAAACATAGATCAATCTCCAATGGTGCACTTCACTTTCCGAATCAACATCTCAAACCATAACAAAAAAGTAAACATAATTAAATAAAATAATAGCAGAAGAATAAAATTATGAACCTTGTGGCTGCTATACGCAGTATTAATACCTACCACCATCATGTACTTTCTCTTATCGGATGATCAGTCATGCATATATCTTCTAGAATATGAGAGCCATTTTGTATAGACTCTTGAGCCACCTTTGCAGCAACCAATTCCATCTCTAAATTTGAAATAGTCTTGTCTAAAGTTCTACGATTAATACATTCTCCTAAAGTTTAACATGCAAAATAGGAAAACTAATTAGAGTTAGTAATGAATACCATAAAACATACTCCATGGAACTAACTTTTGAAAGCATCCCTATAGATGTCTTTATTGAGAAATGGGCCAGTTAAGCAACTTTGAGTTGAATACCGTAAGCATTTCTTGGCACTAAAAAATCCAAGCCAATGTCTAACAAATGAATGGGACTTGGCAGAAGTAACAAACAATTTGTTATAAAAAATATAAGAGAAAGTAAAAATGATTAGATCACCTTTAAAACAACTTTAGAAGAGTGAAAAATAGTTTAGCACTAAATAAAAATACATATATGTCAATTCTACATTGTTGGAACATAGTAAAAGAAGATGGTAAACACCAAGATAAGAAAATTGGTGTTAAAGCCTTCCTCAACATAGAAAATTTCACTGCAAATTCTCATGTAGGTGTTAAAACTTGAAAAGTTGCACATGCTTGGTCAAGTTCCGTTTTCTATGATTTGAGATTTCATTATTTGGAAATTGATGTCAGTTCTAGAGGAATAAATGTTGCACCATACAGTGACTTGGAATAGAAAACCCATCTTTTTAGCAAAATGCAAATAATATATAAAATTCGGATAAAGATAGACAAAAAGTAGATAATAATTATGAAGTCCAACCATTGCTAGAAACACCAAATCTCGAAATGAAATACTCAATATATACAATCTTCTTATCATATTGTGATCTAGAGCCGTATTCTTTTAGATGCTAACAATCTAATATAAGGTTTCAAAATGAAATCAAAGTGTCAGCACCTAACAACATAGAGATACTCAAACAAAGACTTCTCCAGTTAATCACAATCTTCAATTTTTAGGATCTTATTTAACATAAGAAATGTTAAACCCACGTAAAACTTAAACCACAATCATTCAGACATTTCATCAAACACTTTAGGATCATTAACATAAAAATGACAAAATATGAAAATACCTTGGGGTATCATTTACCATAGTTGGAGCAGCGAATGAATTGAGTCGGGTCGGGCTAAATAGTTCGGATTCTATAAAAAGTACCTAATATGATACCCAAACCCTATAAAATTTCGGGTTTTTGTGGGCCGGCCCGACCGACCCATCCATTTTGACACCTCTAGCATCTCATCACTTAGATGACGAATAGGTATCTAAGTTTGAACTTTCAGAAAATCCTTCAATTTATGAACTTGAAAACACATTCAATGAGTTACATCGTGAATATGTCAAATTGGCTAAATTATTTTCTAATTAGAAACATGAATTAGACATATTAAGAAATAAACATTCTTCTTCTTCTTCATGTTCAAGCTGCATTACTCTTGAAAAGAAGATCTTAACATTGAGTCATGAACTCAAAAGTTTAAATAAGAGTAGTAAATATTTAGGTAAGATATTGAAAGTGCAAAGGCACTCCAAGATCGAAGAGGTCTATGTTATTCAAACAACCACTCTTTTAAGAAAAAGAAGGTCTCTACAAAGTTAATCTTTCATATACAAAGTATTCACACTCCTAAAAGTCATAAAAATAATACTAGGATATATAAGCATTACCCCATATGTATTTATTGTAAAAAAATCTGGGCACACCAAATACTTGCATGATTAGAAAATATGGTATGCCCTTTGGTCGTTTGAAATGGGTAGAGAAATTTGCTAACCATCTAGGACCCAAATCAAATTGGGTACCTAATATAACGTAACCTATTTTGTAGGAATGTTTGGGAGCCGCAAGCGATTTATGGTATTTGGATAGCAGCTGCTCAAAACATATGACAAACGACATAATTAAGTTTTTTGTCTTAACTCCAAGGGACAAAGGCTATGTCACATATGGTGACAATAGCAAAGGCAGAATTCTTGAAGTTGGTCGAGTTGGAAAACTAACTTCTACCACCATAGAAAGATTTCTATATGTTGAGGGACTCAAGCATAATCTATTAAGCATTAGTCAACTATGTGACAAGGGGTTCCATGTGGCTTTCTACCCAAACAAATGCATCATCGAGGATAAGGTATCTAAAAACTTAAAATTATTGGTAAGAGAATTAATAATATTTACACGATAGCTTTAAATGTTGCTTCTCTTCCTATTAAATGTTTAGTTGTCAATGATAATGACGCTTAGCTTTGGCATAAGAGAATTTCCCTTATTGATATGGATCATTTGAATAAACTGATAAAGAAAGATCTTATTGTTGGCTTACCTAATATGAAGTTTGTTATAGACAAACTATGCAGTGCATGTCAAAAAGGGTAAGAAAACAAAATCATCTTTTAATTCAAAGCATAGGGTATCTTCTGATAGACTATTGCAGTTGCTACACATGGACTTGTTTGGCCCCTCTCGGACCTGAAATTTTGGTGGCAACTACTATGCTCTTGTTATAGTACACATTTTTTCTAAATATAATTGGACTCTATTCTTGGTACACAAGAACGAGGCGTTTAATGCCTTTAGAAAATATGCTAAGAGAGTTCGAAATGAAAAATCCTTAAAAATCACTGCTATAAGAAGTGATCATGAGGGAGAGTTTCAAAATGCTTCTTTTGAAGAATTTTGTGATAATCTTAGAATCACACACAATTTCTCTGCTCCTAGAACACCACAAGAAAGTGGTGTTGTATAGAGAAAAAACCGGTCTTTGGAAGAACTTGCTCGTACTATATTGAATGAGACAAATCTTCCTAAATATTTTTGGGCAGATGTAGTCAATAAGACATGCTATGTATCTAACCAAGTTCTAATAAGACCAATTCTAAAGAAAACTCCATATGAACTTTCAAAGATAGAAAACCAAATATTTATCTTTTGCATATGTTTGGTTGTAAATGCTTTGTGTTTAATCATGCTAAGGATAAACTTGGTAAGTTTGATGCAAAAGCAGATGAAGGTATCTTTCTTGGTTATTCTCTTACAAGTAAAGATTTTAGAATATTTAATAAGATAACCTTAACCATGGAAGAACCTATACATGTTTCTTTTTGATGAAACTGACCCCTCTAAGAGGATAAAACTACTTTTAATGACAATGACTTACCTAGCTCTTCTCTGAGAGAGGAATCTATTAGTGAAGCAACAACCAACATGGAGAAAATGAAAATAGATGATGATCTACCATCACAAGAAGAGCATGCTCACTCTGACTTACCTAAAGAATGGAGAACGCAATGAGATCATCCTATCGACAATGCCATTGGTGATATAAGTAAGAGTGTTAGTACACGTTTTAAATTGAATGATGCTTATCTAAACATGATATTTGTTTCTCAAATTGAACCATGAAAGATTGATGATGCCATTATTGATGAGCATTGGATTCTTGCTATGCAAGAAAAGTTAATTCAATTTGACAAAAACGAGGTTTCGGAACTTGTTCCTAAACCTAAGAATATACATGTAATAGGAACTCAATGGGTCTTCAAGAATAAATCAGATGAGAATAGTTTTATTCGATGAAACCTTCGCCTAGATTGCTAGGCTAGAAGCCATTAGATGTTATAATTAGGAAAATGTATATGCTGAACAATAACCTCCAGGATTCGAAGATTATAAACACCCCTCTCATGTCTATAAACTTAAGTAAGCACTCTATGGCCTAAAGCAAGCTCCTAGGGCCTGATATGATCGTCTAACAAGCTTATAAATTGAAAAATATTTTACCAAAGGAAAGGTTGATACTACATTATTCATAAAGAAAATAGATCATCATACTTTACTTGTTCAAATTTATGTAGATGATATTATTTTCGGTTCTACTAAGGAGTGGTTGTGTTGTGATTTAGTAAGTTGATGCAAGGAGAGTTTGAGATGTCCATGATGGGAAAATTGACTTACTTTCTTAGACTTCAAATCAAACAACTCAAGGATGACATCTTAGTTAGTCAGTCAAAATATTACAGGGATCTTCTGAAACGCTGTGAGATGGATGAATGCAAAGCAATTGTCACCCCGATGCGCTCAGGAACATACCTTGATATTGACGAATCTAGAAAATGCACATATATTTTGTAGTATCGAGGTATGATTGGATGCCTTCTTTATCTTACTACAAATAAACCTGATATAATGTTTAGTGTCTACTTATGTGCATGTTATCAATCAAAACCTAAAGAGTCAATTCTTGTTATCGTTAAAAGAATAATGAAATATTTGAAAGGCACAATGGAGTTTGGATTGTGGTATCCAAAAGGAAGTCTTTATGACTCGGTGAGATATTCATATTCATATTTTAATGGCTGTAAAATTGAGAGGAAAAATACATATCATACTTTGACATCCACATTGTGCAACTCTCATGCTTCCTATCATATCAGATACACGACACATGAGAATCTTCAAAAAACAATAGAAAAAAAGAGTATTAGGTTGAAAATCCACAAGGACAACCTAGGAAAAAAAGAATGATACCAAGGCAAAAAACTGCAGAGGCGGATCAGGGTCATAATAAGAAGAGAGAACTCCTAATGGGTATCTACATAAGATATTTGGGAAAATAGAAAAAATTAATAAATACCCTCAAAGTGAAGACTTAATACTGTCTATATTCAAGCAAAATGGAGCAACTTTTGAAAAATTAATTATAGCCTCCAAACTATAGTTGAAATTTCAGAATTGACAGACTTGGTCAATTTCGTTGTTCAATGACATCAAATTAGGACACTTCGGAAAAATATATATTCATCAAGCTCATGTTGGGTAATGTCTTTTGTTTCAATCATTCTCTCCGAGATAACACTTGGGGTAGATTATATGTTTTACCTTAAAAGGAAATGTCTTTAAGCAAACTGTGATAGTTTTTTGATATATCTCCTCTCGGAATTTAAAAGGCGAGAGAAGTTAGTAGTCCATCATACCGATCAACATTGGTTGAAAATGATCAATTCAGTCGAGTCCATAAAAGTTGATGGATTTTATGTCAGCCTAAAAGGAAAATAAAATCATGAGTGATAACTAGAGCATTTGTGTACAAGTCTTACCATTAATTCCATTGCATTTTGTTTCAACGCGATCATCACTTAAACATCAGCTACACGACTTATTGGAGTCAACGTCATGTTTTTGCGGTCAAAATGAAGAAAAACTCTTTTTATTTGTAACATTGGGAAGTTTGGCGATTGAACTAGAATTTGGGATTTGTTAGTCGACTATTGCTTATGAAAGATATTAGCACCTTATCTACTTGTTATTAAATGATATCCTCGATAATCGCATGAGATTAAGTATACTCATAAGCTTGTTAAATCAAATAGTTAATTATTAAAATAAAATATATTTTTTATGTTTGTCAAGAGTTTGTTTTGTTCTTATGTATCACTAGGTACAATATGAAATCAAGACTGGATAATTCTGGTGTAGAAAAATATTTAATTTGTTTTGCTCTTATATCTAAAGTAAGAAATAAAATTCAACATTGACCTACATTATCTTATCAATACTGAGAAAAGGTAGATGAAATATTGTAATCGAGTACCACTCTTCTGCCAAATAGGATAGGAAGATAAGACTTGAGTCGAGTATCACTTCCTTTAACACTACAATCCCAAAAGGTGGATTCATTTTAATTACAAATATTAGTGAAAAAATTCAAACATGTTAATGTTCTATATCTATGGTAAGAAAAGTGGTTCAACATTGGTCTACACCACCTAACCCACATTGAAAAATAGAAGATGCAATTTTATAACCGTGTATCGCTTTTCTACTTAAATAGGATAGGAAGATAATATAGAAGTTGAGTAATGCTTCCTTTAACTCTTGAATCTCAAAAGGTGGATTTATTTTAATTATAAATATGCGTGAATGGAAGTTATCACTTTATATCTAAGGTAAGAAAGAAGATTGAACATTGGTCTATATTGCCTTACCCATATTGAGAAACAAAAGATGTGGTTTATATGATAGGAAGTTAATCATGTACCATTTTTCTAGTCAAATAGGATAAGAAGAGGAGACTTGAGTCAAATGTCATTTCTTATAACCCTAGAACTCCAAGATTACCCATATTATTAGGACAACAATTTTATCCAAGATTATTAATAAAAAGAATATTTTAAATGATAATTATTAATTAAAGTAACTAAATGCCGAAGGGATTTTGAAAGAACCTCTTATTAAATGGTAGTTTGCATAATTATATTGATTATTAATTATTAATATTGCGTCTTTTATATTTAAAAGAGTAAAATTAAAGATGTTTAATAAATTCAAATTAAATGTCTTAAGTACACACTCATTTTAACAAAACATTTTTATTATTAGGCTTAGTTAAGAGTAAGAATTTTAAAGAATTGGAGACTGCATTGACCATATGTCACCATTCCCATTCTTAGATATAGAAGTGGAACTTTTATCACGATTATCTACTTTCTACTCAAAGGGAAACAAACGCACCGCTCAAGTTGTTTATCAATCTGTCAAACACTTAATAGATTAAATTTGAATAAATTGGATCCATTTATGCATCCAATTCCAAAACAACAATGGAATCCATAGAACTTTAACAAGGTTAAGGCTACATGAAAACTCAAAGCTTCAATGAGAAATATGTATCATGAATAGCAACTCAAAGATTACATTATACTTTGTCTAGAGAACTTTAATAACTTTAAGGCTACATGAAAACTCATACCTACATATATAACATTCAGGTCCAAGTGCATCTGGTTCCTTCACATCTAAGGGTGGAAACATGTCAGGTCAGATCAGGCAAGACTTTGCCTTAAACAAGCCTAACCTATATAGCATAGAGAAGTCTGGGCCTGACCTGTTAGCCTGTTTAATTTTTTCAAAGCCTAGACTTGACCTATTTAGAAGTCTAGTCTGACCTGTTAGCCTGTTTAAAGGCTTATTATACTATATGGTCATGAAATAGACTACTATGTCTATATCTAAATGGACTTATAACCGCACTTTTAGTTAGGCCCATCTAATTATAATAATTATATTATTTTTTGTATAAATTTTTATATTAATTTTACATATATAATAATATTACATATATTAAAATAATATAATTTCAACATTGTTATATAATATAACTAAATAGATTGGCCTATTAGCCTTAATAAGCCTTTTAGGTGGCCTAAAGTCTGACATGCTAAGCTAAATATATTTTTCAGAAAGCCTGAGTCTGACCTGTTCATGAAAAAAGTCTGGTATGATCTAACCTATTATAGTCTAGGTAATAGGCCCCTAATAGGCAGCGTGACTTGTTTCTACCCTTATTCACACAATTGTTCAAAACATTATGAGTGCTATTTCCTACAATGGGTCGGGACTCCTCTAATTTTCTTTAGTAATTATGATATGAAGATAAGGATCTCTAAAATCAACACTGAGAGAAATCCCCTTCACAATTGTTAGGAATATGTTGCGCTTTCTTATTAATCATGGAACTCTAGCTTAGTACTTCTTGTCCACCTCTTGAAGAGACTAATTTTGCTATGACTTCTGTGTGATGCAGTTGCTCACATGTATGAATTAGATTGTCAAAGCTATGCTTTTGATATTGTTAGAGATTCTGGTTTTGCGCTGCGTTCACTAGGATTGTATGGGTGGGGACACGGAGAATATCGCTAGCAAAGATGGCTAGCTCCATTTCTTCCGAACGTGTTGTTAATGGTTTATTGGAAAACCCCAACAACTAGGATGTTTATGTATATGAAGATGAGGATCTGCCTTTAGCCATCTCCCTTTTTTTTTCTTTTTTTTTGTTGAGAATAAACTATCTCCTCATATCACAAGATAAATTATCTCATTCAGTCACTAAAACCATGAGACGTGTCCCATGTGTTTTAGTTTTTGGAGATATTTTTGTAGAAAATAGTTAAATAAGACATATGTTATGATTTTAGTGTCTAGATAAGATAATTTATATCATCATATGAGGAGATGTTTGATTTTCATTTTTTGGTGCTGGTAACATTAGTTTGCAAGGGATTTTATAAACCCCCAAAGTTAGGTTTTAGGGTTAAGATAAATGCCCCCTTAATCCCTAGATTATTAGTTTATTATAAAAAGGACCCATAACTCTTTCTTTCTTCTATTCAATTAAAAAAATGTTAAAGGGTGATTTTTTATAATAGGGCATTTGGGACCACTAGCCCTCTTCTTAGTGGTTTGGTAAACGAATTTCCCACCTCGGGTTTTCACAACCTTGTGTTGGTTGGATTTGGTGGTGTAACTGTGACGCTTACGGTATGTGAGACGTTGTACCATTATCAAATATCAATCTTTGTTCTCTCTCTCTCTCTCTCTCTCTCTCTCTCTCTTTCAGCCTCATTCGACACCACTAGGATGTTGGTTTTCAGAATGTATGCAATCTTTCTCACAGCGAGGAGAATTTTTATCTTATGTTGCCAACCTTTGAAATTTTTCCCGTCAAACCGAAATGGCTTGTTCAGGTCATATCTGTTTGGTCTAGTAATATTATTTACGAATGTCATTGCTGTAGAAGCGTCTTAAAATTGTTGTTACCGTAACTTGCAACAATTATAATGGCGCAAAATAATACTTGCTAGCTGAATCATGATCATTTGCTCTCTTTAAGACGTTTTGTGGCACTGCCTAAAATGTGCAAGCAGACTATCAACCTTGCCGTCCTCAGAATAAAACATCACAATTCTCTGTTATACGATTTCTTACTACACTGTAAGAATCGCACTCGAGTACACCCACAATATCGCTACCATTGCCAATTTTTGAATTCCCATAGTATGGCTACCTGTGCCAATTCTTTTTGCACAATACTGACTACCAATGCCAGTTCTCAAAATTCTCACTTTGGCTGCTTGTGCCAATTCTTAAGTGGTACGGAAAGAAAAAGGGAGAAGGTTGCCGAAAATGCGTCGGCAGAATATAAGGGGGAGAAGGAGAAGTGGAAAGGTAAACGTCTTTAACTTGGTTCAAAAAATAATGAGGGAAGACGACCTCTATTTATAGCCTGAGGCCTCTAATGACTCTCTAACGGCTCTTTCACCAACAACTCTATTACCAACGACTCTATTACCAACAACTCTATCATAATGACTGAGATCTCCTCCAATGGCTCTCTAACGGTTCTTTCCTTGTTGCATGTGTGTTGACTTGGTCAACACACGGTCCAAACCCAAAAGACCCCAAAAATTAAATAAATAAATATTTTATTAAAAAGAATGTGGGGCCGCAACTTAAGGCTTATAAAGCCTTTCAACTTCCCTCCTTCAAGCAAAGTGAGACTAGTGAGTTTTTTCATTTCACTTCAAAACATCATTCTTTCAATTAATTTCAACAATGTATTTTCAAAGTATAACAAACATCATTTCAAATCATGCATAACATACTCTCAAGAATTTATACATGTTTCAAAAATTTATCCTTTCCAAGTCCTTGTGTCTGATGTGTTTAAAAATTTCGTATTTTCCAAGTCCACGTGTCTGATCTATTTTTCTAAAAAAAAAACCATGTTTTGTTGGTCTTGTACGTCAATATGCAATTTAAGCTTTATAGGTGCACGTCAATATGCAATTTAAGTGTATTTCAATTTAAGCTTTTCCAAGTCCACGTCAATATGCAATTTAAGTGTATTTCAAATTAAGCTTTTCAGGTCTTGTACCCTCAAAGTGCATTAAAAACCAAGCTTTCCATGTCCTGTACCTTCAAAATGCATTTAAAATCAAGATTTATGGGTCATGTACCTCAATGAGAAATCAATGTTTTTCGAGTATTGTACCTCAATGTGCAATACAAGCTTTTTGCATCGAGTACCGTCGAAGTGCATTTAAAATCAAGTTTTCTAGGTCATATACCCTTGAAGTGCATTTAAAATCAAGCTTTGTGAGTCTCATACATTCGAAGTGCATATCCAAGTTAAGCTTTTTGGGTCATGTACCTCAATATGCAATTTAAGCTTCCAAGTCCTATTCCTTCGAAGTGCAGTTAAAGTTAAGTTTTCCAAGTCTTGTACCTTGGATGTGCAATTAAAATAAGGTTTTCTGAGTCTTGTATCTCGATGTACAATTTAAGCTATATGGGTCCTTAACCTAAATGTGCAATTTATGCCTTTTCAATTTTGTACCCTAATGTACAATTTAAGGTGAAATTTAAGCTTTTCAAATCTTGTACCTCAACGTGAAATTTAAGCTTTTCAAATCTTATACCCTCAATGTACATCTAAAATCAAGTTTTCCAGGTCTTGTACCTCAATGTGCAATTTAAGATTTGCAGATTATGCACCCTCAATATGCAATTCAAGCTTCTAGGTTGTGTACCCTAAATTTTCAATCCAAACATTCCAGATCTTATTTCATTGATGTGAGTTCAACCATTTTCGGCCATACCCTGACTTACATTCTTGGCCTTTTTCGTTCTTTGTTCGTGAGTTCTAAACTACCCCGACCTATGTTCTCGACTTTTCTTATTCTTTCCTTACAAGTTCTGGAAGTACAACAACTTGTCTTCTCAATCTTTCCTATTATTTATTCTCAAGTTCTAGTAGTATCCCAATCAACCTTCTTGGCTTTTTCTATTCTTTCTTCTCGAGTTCCAATAGTACATCGGGCTACATTATCGACCTTTCTTATTATTGGCACACAAGTTCTGGTAGTACTCCAACTTGCTTTCTTGGGTTTTATATTCTCTGTTCCCAAATTCCGGCAATATCCCGACCTATAATATGAGCCTTTCCTATTCTTTATTCCTGAGTCCTAACAATACCCTAACATGCATTCTGGGATTTGTGTATTCTTTGTTTCAAGCTCCAAGAGTATCCTAATTTGCATTAATAGTCCATATAAAGTCATTTAAATCATATTTTAAATTATTCAATCTATCCATATCCAAAGTTAATGGATGAATTCCAATCCATCTATGAATCATTTTAATGGATTGGAAGGATGAATATCCAATCCATTTCATTTTTTTAATTGGAACTAAATACATATTTTAAGAAAAATTTTATATTAAAAACCACATTTCAATAAATAATTTTTTTAAAATGTTTTTTTAGAAAAGCACTTGTATAAATATTTATTTATTTTTTCTGAATTTTATAAAAAAAATTCAATATTCCACAAGAATGCATCATTTAAGGCTCTATGCGTAAAAAATTTAACAAATATTTGTATCTACTAAGCATTTAATAATAAACTTATAATATTAACCACATCCATAAGTCCTACAATCGATCTTAATTTAATAAAAACAAACAAATTGAGAGCTGAGATAATAAATGAAATTAAAAAATAAAGAATGTCGTTTGTGGATGCTTATTTTTTGAATGGATTGGATATCAATCCAAATGGATATATTTATGTATATTCATCCAAATTGATGAGTTCAAATCTATCCATTACTAAAATTATCCATTAGATTATATTCAATTAAATCCGTTGATTCTAATGGATGGATTTTAATGGATTTAATTTTCTTGGATTTGGATGGATTGTTGATAATTTTTCCACCTCTAGTAGTAGACAACCACCAAAATGAAATGGCAAATAGTCTAAGGATGCCATTATAACTAACCTACTTAGTTTTGATGAAGACAAGGTGTTGTACGGAAGCTTGAAGACTTGGACATCACAACAAACAACATACCGAAAACTTAAGGTCAATGTCATAGAATTTAGGATTGTTTTTTATATTTTAGAGTCCTAAGATGCTTGCCTAGTATTGAGTTTAGGTTAGGTAAGCCCAAGATAGAAGTCTCACAAAAGTCTAAAATGAAAATCATATAGGTTGAGGCATCACATCTACACACACACACACACACAATGGTTTTGTGCATAAAGGAATTAATCATTTCAAAAATCATATTGCATGTTCCTTCATCATATAGGTTGTTTACTATATAGTGCGAAAAAACCATTTTCAAACAATATTAATCAATTAACTAATTTGATAATCGATTAAGTCTTGTTGAAATCTGTTAATCGTTTAAAGAAACATATAATCGATTAAAAGGAGTTAAAGTATCTAACCTCTCATGATTTCTACTTATTAATCGATTAAGCAAGTTATTAATCGATTAAGCTATAACTGAAAAACTGTTTTCAGGAAACACATTAATCGATTATCGATTAATGTCAGTTGCAATTAGTTATGAACTTGAAACAAAACAAATCAGTTTTTAATAGAGAAGTTTTCGCACTTTCAATTAACAACAAAATGAATAGAAAGAAAGAAAAACTCAAGATTCATAGTGCTTAATTTTTAAGGCTATCTTGTTGATGTTTGAGAAGTTTTTCTTACATACATTTACAAGAGAGAAAAGAGAGAAAGTCTTTTCCAATGTGCTATACATTTTCATTCAGTTAAAAACCTTGCATAGTTTCCATATTTAGTTTTAGGGATGTTTGTGAGAACTTTTGTCAAGGGTTATAGAGCCGAATTCAGAGTCTATATCCGCACAATTTTGTATGCAATGTAACTTAGCGAATTTTCTGTTATTTGAGGATAATTTTCGTGGTGTGTGGTATCATCACAAGTTGAGAATCAGTTGTCTTTACAAGGCATGGATTCGAGAATAATGAACATTTGTATGATCGATTTGGATGATGTCACCACTCTATTTTCAAAATGTTTTATCACTAAAAAGAGTGACATTTGGCTATGGCACAGACGAGTAGCACATGTCCTTTTAAAACATCTAGCTGAGTTATCATCATATGACTTAGTTCTAGAGCTACCAAATCTTGATTTCATATCAAAAGACTCATGTGACTCTGGTCAAAAGTGTAAACAAATGAAGAGTTCATTTTCGTCAAAAAATGTGATATCCACAACAAAACCTTCGGAGTTACTCCATATGGATTTGTTTGGACCATCATAAATAATGAGCTTTGGTGGTAACTACTATGTATTGGTAATTGTTGATGATTTCTCTAGATATACATGGAATTTGTTTCTTGCCCTGAAAAGTGATGTTTTTAAGTCTTTTAAAAATCTGGCCAAACAACTACAAAACCAATTTGGTCACAAGAATGTTTATATTTACAACAATCATGGTGGAGAATTTTAAAACCACCTATTTGACAAATTTCACGAGAAGCATGGGATCCTACATCAGTATTCGGCTCCTCGAACCCCTCAACAAAGTTGAGTTGTTGAGAGGAAAAATCGAGTATTAGAGTAACTAGCTAGGACAATGCTAAATGAAAGTAAGGTTCCTAAGTACTTTTGGGCCGATGTAGTGCATACTGCTTGCTATGTAAAAAATTGAGTACTACTTAGGCCTACACTCTTAAAAACGCCGTATGAATTACTAAAAGGGCGAAAACCTAATATTTTACACTTGCATGAATTTGGATATAAATGCTTCATATTGAATAATGGTAAAATATTACTAGGAAAATTTGATTTGAAAGTTGACGAGGGAATAATTTTGGGGTACTCTATTCATAGTAAAGCATGCCGAGTCTTTAATAAATATACTATGCATGTCGAAGAGTCTGTCCATGTAAAATTTGATGAATCTTCTCCAAAAGAGAAGAGGAAGGTTTTGGGTGATGATGTTTCAGGTGACCTGAACATGGAAATCGAGAAGGAGGTTTGGGATTATCAGGAAAGAAGTTCATATCACCAAGAAATGCTAATGGTGTGGAAGACAAAGAAAGATCATATGCTCGACAAGGTTATAGGTGATATCTCAACGGGAGTGGTAACTCGTAACTCTCTGTGAAACTTTTGTAATTTTTTAGCATTTGTGTCTCAAGTCGTGCCTAAGACCATAAATGACGCCATAGAGGATGAACATTGGGGAATAGCCACGCAATAAGAGCTAAATCAGTTTGAGCATAATAACGTATGAGACTTGGTCCCTAAACCTAAAGACCAGCCTGTAATAGGCACTAAATGGGTCTTTAAAAATAAATTGGATGAATATGGTTTGATTATATGAAATGAGGCACGTCTAGTTGCCAAAGGGTATAATGAAGAAGAAGGCATCAACTATGATGAAACGTACGCCCTTGTTG
>NC_032009.1:12140498-12142112 GCF_001865875.1 Lupinus angustifolius | reverse complement strand
TGAAAGGGTCAAAGTTGATACAACTCTCTTTATACTAAAATCAGAAAGCAATGTCTTGTTAGTACAGATTTATGTAGATGATATAATATTTGGTGCTACTAACGATTTATGTTGTAAGGAGTTTTCTAATCTTATGAAAGGGGAGTTTGAAATGTCGATGATGAGCGAGCTGACATTCTTTCTAGGACTACAAATAAAGCAGATGAGTAACGAGATATTCATTCACCAGACACAATATTGCAAGAAACTATTTCAAAAGTTCGAGATGGATAAGTGTAAAGAAGCGACAACACCCATGGTATCATCGTGCTATCTCGACAAAGATGAAAAAGGTAAAGCAATTGAGGTACCAAAATATCGTGGGATAATTGGTTCATTATTCTATCTAACTACTAGTCGCCCCAATATAATTTTTAGTGTATGTATGTGTACAAAATATCAAGCCTCACCTAAGGAATCTCATTTTAGTGATGTAAAACGTGTTACGAAATATCTTAAAGGAACATTGTCTATGAGTTTATGGTATCCTAGGGATGCTTCGTTGTCCCTAATAGGATATTTCGACTCTAACGTTTCGGGATGCAAGTTGGAACAGAAAAGTACTAGTAGGACTTGCCATCTCTTGGACAACTTCCTAATATCATGGTAAAGTGTTTTAAATCCTTGGATTAAGATGTCTAATGCTCCTAAATTTTAGTTGAATTTTTGGCTCACTAATATTTCTTATAACTTATTGTTTCATTATGTTGAATTATGTTTAAGTTATTACTTTGGCAATCTCAATTCTTTAGAAAGTGCTTAATGTTGTTTTAGCTTGATCACCTAAAACTTGATTTCAAGGTCCAAAATTCTTCTTTTTAAAGTCTCGACAAATGAACTAAAAAGTACGAATACACCTTAGTTCATTTGCCAAATCAAAGCATCCATTTTAAGAAACTTGTAATCAAGGCTAATCAATGTTTACAGAGCCTGAAAAAAGGCGTGACAACTTATTTCATCGAGTGGCAGTTTTCTATTGATTAATATATTTTGCAAGGTCTAAAAATCACTTTTTCTCGCTGGGAGACTGGGGGAAACTTTATGAACTGATGTTTTGGAATAAACAAAGTATATGACATAACTTTTATGAATATTTTTCATAGAAACATGTTGAGAAATATTTCCATCATTCAAACTAAATTTTCTCCTCAAGAATTTGTGCATAATAGTTGTTTATGTTTACTTGTTAAAATAATAAAATTTCATAAACAAAACCAAACCGAAAATATGTTCAATCCTTATTAGTAATATAACATTTTTATAGTAATGTTCTATTAGGCAATTTCTTATAGTTCGACATAACCCTATACTATACTACAATTGAATCTTGAAAGAGATACAAATGTAAAAAAGTAAAGTGTTATCAAATAAATTTTATTTGTTGACAAAGAAAGAAACCTTGAATCAAAGTGCAATTTAATTCATAAATTGTATCTTTGTGAAAAGGAAAACAACACAGTCATAATGAGTGATCTAACTACTAACTTTTATTTTCAGTCATTTACATTTCCGCAACTAACATTTACTTTCTGTCATTTAAATTCTGCAACTAACAATTTATTGCTTTATTCATTT
>NC_032009.1:12138629-12140398 GCF_001865875.1 Lupinus angustifolius | reverse complement strand
TTGTGTGTCACATTTTGGACAACATTTGCCTCACCAACCTCCTCCACAATATCATCCATCATCTTAAAAATCCTTTCGCCAATTCTTAACGTGATTGGCATTTATGGACTTAAAAAACAGTGCCTCTAGGACCATTCACTAAGAAGTTCAATATGGTTCGCCTGGGTATTGGTTGTGTTGGTTAACAAGGTCTCTATCTTCACCTAGAGGTGGGTGGGGGCGAACAGATGCTACATATCACAAATGAACTCGAATTAAAATGCAAAATATATTCTCAAATATAACTAATTTAATCGATTAAAGTGAAAGTTGTCCACGTGCAAACTACATCCAAGTCTCATCTTTAGATCTCCGGAGATTTGCTTTAGTAGAAGAAATCGATTGTTTGATAAAAACACTTCTTCACCAAGATTTCCCTTGGACCTAGCCTCTAAGGACACCCCGTCACTTCTAACTAAGTACTCAAACGAGACTCCTCTTGGACCTCGACCACAACCAAGGATTTCTCCTAATTTCTCTCTTTTATGCAATATGCTCATGATATGAGAAATTTATCAACGATTCACTCAACCTAGACTCTACCCATTCAAAGCATCTTATAGGACCTAAAATGAAAATAATTACTCTTCATGTTCATCATCAATGCTTGAATATGAGTCTTGTAATGTTGTTGTTGATGTATCCATTGCCTTCAAGCTTTACTCTTTTGTCTTCGTCAAAGTCATGATCTTGCATGCTTGCATTCATAGGTTCAAGATGAGAGGAACTTCTATCAGTGATGAGAATCACGTTCTAATAAGGTATGTTTGGTATTTTTCAATTAACGGTTTACAAGATTTTTGGGGGAATCAAATGATTTTGGGCCATAGGTTTCTCCTTCTACATGAGCTTCGAAGAATTAGAATTTTATAATTTGGGGTTTTTGTCACAAAAATAGAAAATAGCATTGACCTCCGATTCTATGATCCTACGATATTCCCCGGTGATCTCACTAGCGATGGTGACATCACATATATAATGGGAACGTGACTCGCTAGATGTTAAAAACTTATAAGACCTACCGATCCTACAATGTAAATCGTGATTTTGACTACTATGCTTGCTTCATTTACCCGATTTACTATTGCAACATCATTCAATTGGTTTCTTATAACACCTTCAACCAGATTCTAGCTTATAATATCAACAACCTTAGATCTTTTATTCCTACTAGTTTTTGAAGTCTTACTACTTTTATTAGATCTCTTTCTAGATTTACCATATTTCTCTCTACCAGTTCCTTGTTAAGGAGGACAATATTCTTATGACACAAATTGGACTACTTCTAGCCTTGACCGAAATATTTTACCTAAAAGGGAGTGATAATATATCTGCATAACCAAATGTATACATATGCCACTTGTCAATATAATCTAAAGTATGTTGAATATCTTGATACATTTTCTAATGACAATGATTAAATAAAAACATACTACCTTTATAATTTCATCAATAAAAATGTCATCTTATTTGAAAATAAAATCATATTTGATTCTAACTTACCTAATATTTTGATGACCCAAGTTTTCGTTAATTTTGTTCAATCTTCCAATGTTGTAGTCTTTCTTTGACTAAAAATGTGGGGTTATTATCCGAGGAACTTGATTTGTCCCCATCTTCAGTTATCGAACTAACTTGTTGTATATTTGCCATAATATACAATTTAAGTTTAATATAAAATTATAGTTTTTGGGGGAAATGGACATGAAATTAAATTTATAAAGGAAAAA
>NC_032009.1:12137013-12138529 GCF_001865875.1 Lupinus angustifolius | reverse complement strand
TAACCCGAACCCGCCCCGAAGTAAGGTAATTCAATTTAAAATTGAAATTTCTATCATTTGTCAATTGTTTTTAATTTCTAATGTTACTTTATATACTATTGGATCTTCAAACATAAAAGAAATGAAATAATACAAGAGAAAATAGAAATGTTAGAGTAAAATTACACGAAAATAATATCATATTTTCCTTAATACTTTATCATTTTCGGGTTCGGGGATGGTATTTTTATTTTCAACCCCGTTGAGTTTGGGTTCGGGTTTTGAATTTTGGGTTCGGGTTTGGGTATGTGCAAACCCGACCCTGCCCCGCTCCGTTGCCATTCCTAGGGTGAACATGAGCTGAATTAGGACGGGTTAAGGTTTGTCCTTACCCAACCCTAAATATTGGTCAGGTCACTTTTTTGAATTCGGATTCGGCCCTAGACCCGAAGCTAACCCGACCCTAAATAGCAACCGAGTCAGTCTTTAAAGCCGACCCTAGACCCGATTAAATATAATGCATACTCATTTTAGATAAAGATTTCTCAGTATTATTTATTATTATGAATATATCGTTTGATATATAAAATGATATATGTATTATTAATCATGTATATATTATGGAAAAATTAAAGAATAAATGATACTTTCGACCAAAATGATATCATTACTCTATACACATTTGAGTAGAAACATATACAAACATGATGAGTGAGTAACCCTAGGACGGGACGGACCGAGTTATGCTTGATCCCTACCCGACCATAATTATTGACTAGGTCTATTTTTGGAACCAGACTCGGCCCTAGACCCAATCAGACCCGATCATTATCGGGCTATACCAGGTGAGCGGGTAGGGCCGGTTCCTGTTCACCCCTACCTAATAGTATGATGATTTTAGGTTTATACTTAGTACCTTAGTATCATTAAAACATATCCTTGGGGTATATATTAGAAATTGAATTTAATATGTATACACTAATAATGTAAGTTGTTATAATATTGGTAAATTATGTATATTTATATAATAATTATCATTAACTCTCAAACAAAAGTAATATAAATCAATGATGAATGATATACTGTCTATAAAATTCTTTACACCAACACTACACAAATTTTAAAGTCTTTGAATTTGCCTTTATTCACTGGCAAGAAAACTAAAAGCTCAACACAACTTATAACTCCAATATTTTGTGAAAACCTCTCAATTCGATATCTCAACCATCTTGTAACACAATGGTGGACTCCACTATTAATGAGTCAAGCTCAAACTTAATAAATTTGATATTAACAGTCATTTAATAACTCATATGTATTATATATATATATATATATATATATGTATATATTAATACGTTTTAGATTTTTATTTGATAATGGCTTCAATTAGGTCTAGTGATATAAGTTGTTTTTCAATTCATACTGCTGAAAACCAACTTAAATTAACACGTTTAATGAAAAGGTTCAAAACTCCTGCCAATCGTGGACGAAGACCGGAAGCTGGCTCATCCTCCACTCGGGACCGCGGTGACCC
>NC_032009.1:12136410-12136913 GCF_001865875.1 Lupinus angustifolius | reverse complement strand
GTCTATGATTTCTGGTAAACTGTTTGAGATTAGTGATGAATTGTTCATGAATGTCGGTGGATTGTCATCTTCGGGTTATGGCATAGGCGATTGCTCATGGGTTAAGGATAACTTTGATCCTACTGAGGTTTATAAGTCATTTCTTAGAGGTCCTCATTTGTATATTCCGGGTCAACTGACCAAGGCTGGGTCATTATCTGTTGAGAACAGGCTGTTACATTATATCATTGCTTATATTCTGGTACAGAGGAACACAAATCATGCGTAGCCCACTGTGAATGATTTACATTTCATGTACGTTGTTAAGCATAATTTAATGATTAATTGGCCTGAGGAAATATTGAAGATTATGAACAGTGTGTCTCTGTCTCAGTCAAAGCTGCTTCCCTACAGTATATTCATTTCACGCATTGTGGTTCAAACAAGTTCGGATGGAAAAGAATAGAAGGTGAGAAAGCGCCACAAGCATGGAAGCTTGATAAGCTATGATGTTCGCCACAAGC
>NC_032009.1:12135694-12136310 GCF_001865875.1 Lupinus angustifolius | reverse complement strand
ATTTTCAAGGGTTGAAGGACTCATACTTTGCAGGTATGGAACAGTATGAAGAGCGTCAAACTGCCTATTCAGACAACCAATATCAGTCGGTGAGAAATCTGATTCAATCAACAGCCGAAGCTCAGAATGCCTTTATTCGATCTACTGCTGAAGCTCAGAATGCATTGTTTTGTTCTGAATTTCAGAAGTTGTCTCTGCTGATCAGGGGTGACCAGAACATTGTTATTCCTGATGATGAGATTGATCCTCCTCCACCTCAACCATAGTATAGAAGACTTTAGACCTATGACATCTTACCCTTACGTTTATTTCTTCATTATTGCACTTTTTTGGACTCAGTTCTTGTCACTATTTCCAGACTTATTTGTGCCTCTTTATTTGTCTCTGCTTGACATATTATGGTTTGTAATGGCTGCTGAATACTTTTACTCTTTATGCTATGATTCTAGTTTTGTGCTTAATTATGTCAAAATAGCTTATTTGGTTGTGTGAATGGTTCTTGATCATATGAGGTGTGTATGGTGCATAATTTAAGCTAGTTATTGCACTATATTGCTTATCATGCTAATTGATATGGTTAATCTTGTATGTCGTTCTCTTTACCTCTTAGTTCTTT